>NW_020837945.1:97455578-97662921 GCF_003676395.1 Aethalodelphis obliquidens | reverse complement strand
GGAGGGGGGGGGAGAGAGAGAGAGAGAGAGAGAGAGAGAGAGAGAGAGAGAACACCTTTCTCAGTAAACAATCTTTATTTTTTATTTTCTGCTCTTTAGATTCTGGATAAAAGACTATGATGGACATTACAAAATGAGGAAAATAAATATTTTCAGGGACACTGTCATTTTCACTTGTGCTTCCTTCACTGTCCTTTTCTTAGTGCTAAAGCTTTGCTTGTTACAGAACATCATGTCAAGAATAGAAATACAATAGCTCCCTCTTACCAAAGAAATAATTAAGATTAAGTGAAAACAAATGTATGCATCCAGCATCCTGGTTAAACAGAAGAGTAAAATTAACCATTTTCTCTAGTTTTAAAATGTAACTGTAATTTTTTTCCATTTCAACATTTAGCTATCATTAATATAACAAAAATAGTATGAGTGACCATTTAAATGATTAAAACAGTTAATGAAATGAACATGTCTTCTTGGTATTATCTTCTAACTGTGGGATAGTGTTTTCTTCAATCAACATAATTAACAATTATGTTGTTGATGACAGTTTAAGAGACTTTGAGGGTTGTTTGTTGTTGTTAGTAATATTTCAGTGGCTTAAAAAATACCACACCCCTTATAAATTAACATTTTTTACTGAGTGATCAAATGTCTATCTGGCCAAATTTAGTCAAAACTTCATATGAGGAAATATCTATAAGGATTTGTGCTTTCAAATTTGGAGATCTGGGTACTGAGTGATTAAAGACTTTGCCAGGGGATGGAAAATGGGTAAAGAAACAATAGATGTTAAAATTTACTATTTTGATTCTTCTTTGGAGGCAAAAGAAATGATCTATGAATAAATGCACAGCAGGAAGTGAATTTTTAAAAGGAAGACATGTTAAGAAATAATTTGATGTTAACTCAGTTTTGTGTATATATTTTTATAATATTTCGTATGTATACTCTTTTGTCAAATTTGGCTGGCCAGCAATTGTAACATGCACATATACATACATAGAGTACATAAATATTCCTTGTTTTGCAAAGGTGTGTGTGCATGGGGGGTGGTGCTGTGTTTTTCCACTGCACAGAATAGAATGTGTCTTGCTCTAAAGCTTGGATGAATGTCTAGATGCTTCCCTACCCTAGGGAGTCATCTGAATGTCCACAGTTCCCAGAGTGCTTTGGGATCACTTAGGCTAAAAGAGGCTACTTATTGTGAAGCTATCTTGTTTTATTCCTAAAGGAATTTCATCATTTTATATTTGTGAAAACTGTCAATGCATCTTTCTCAAAATGCAATTACCTGAAAGAAGCAAACCAACGCAGAGTGGACCCCTTGTCTTCAAAGTCATTTTATTAAGAGTAAATTAGACTGAAAAAGTGATAGTCTGAAATGCATTTTCAATAGATTGCTGTCAGCCTTGCTACCTGTCAAACAGAGAGGCCTGAAGTTTCATAGTGACATATGGATTAGCCCAGTCTTCCCTGCTGCGTGAAAACAAAAGACAATTGGTGATGCATGGGGCAAACTCATCTTAAAACAGAGATATCAACAAAGGAATATGACAGCACGAAAAGACAGAGTGCAGCCTGCTGTCCACATTTACAAAGAGATTCTGTCTGAATCCATAACTTCAATACACTATGAGACAGAAAAAGAGAAAATACACGTTAAGTGTAATTGTTCATCGGGTAGTTTGCTTTAGCAAATGCTGAATTTCATTCTCGGAAGGGAGAAAGAAGTGGGAACAATGGATAAAATAGCTGCAGTTATAAAGAATCATTAAGAAGAACCATATGGAATTAGAATTATTTGATTTTTTAAAATCATCCATCATAGGGACTTTAAATGAATGTTCAAAATTCTCATTCATTAATCAATTGAAAAAATAAAGGCTAAAGTCACAAAAGAACCTCAAGAGCAAAAAACTCTTTTCCCCGTTAGAGCTTTAAACTAGACTGGCAAGGTCATTTAGTTCAGGGTCTGTGTGAAAAAGAAGTGCATATCAAAGTAAGAGAAAATCATACAGATCTGCTTAGGTCTGGGAAAATACAGTATGGATTTTTTTTTAACACCTCATGTGAACAATTACCTAGGCCACTTGTATGACCAGTAACTTACAATTAAATAGAAATGAAAGTTCCTCTCATAGTCATTTTAATCCATACATCTAAGGGACTCAAAAAACAAGTGTAATAACTAACACGATGCAAAAGTCAGTGAAGGAAAATGGTGCATTGAATTATAGAAAATTCTGATTTTCTAAGCTTAGGATTAGATGCTAAAAGACCAAAGTAAGAGAGTTTTGGAGTTACGCAGTGGCCACCAGAGACCCATGCAGAGCTCAGAAGGAAAAGTTCAGGAAAGGGCAACTTTGGGGTATCCTGAAGGAGTTTGCCCGTGGGACAGGGGTCAGTGATGGATGCTCTTTTGTCAAATCATCACCTGCATGATGGCTTCCTTTGGCGACAGGGCTGGCTCTGCAAATGGGAATAGGCAGCTGTCTACAGAGGGTCACTTAAAATGGGAACTGGAAGCCTCATTGGGGTGCCTTGACACTCCTGTGATTAGTCACGTGTTAAGTGTTCATGGATATTTTACACAAGTGGAGGATGGGGGCATCTTTTCTAATTAATATATTAGGGAGCTTTAGGATATCCATGTCCTTCCTAGAAAAGTGCAGAGTCCTGAAGGTTTGAAAAATGGAACAAATGAGTTTTGGGTGTTTTCCTTGGCCAAGCCAGAGGACACACATTTAAGATACTATTGATACATCAGAAGTCATGAGGTTTGGGAGGGGGCTGAGGTTATCAGAAATCAGTAGGGAAGTAGGAAAGAAATTAAGGGCATCAGTGGAAGCATTTCCAAAATTCATAATTTTGCCTTTAAGCAGAGTTCTTCCCAGAGAATTTAGCTTATTGATATTTGCTTTAGTACTCTATGGCCTTAAACATGCATAGGAAAATTATGTAGGAATAAAATAGACATGTTTGTTGTATACTTTACATCATTTTTTAACACTTGTGTTTTCTTGTAATGTCCCTTTGTTTTCTCTATTCATTATATCTCTGTCAATAAATGTTTCTTTTTGAGTAGCATCGACATATATACACTACCAAATGTAAAATAGATAGCTAGTGGGAAGCAGCCGCATAGCACAGGGAGATCAGCTCGGTGCTCTGTGACCACCTAGAGGGGTGGGATAGGGAGGGTGGGAGGGAGGCTCAAGAGGGAGGGGATATGCGGACATATGTATGCATATGGCTGATTCACTTTGGTGCACAACAGAAACTAACACAGTGTTGTGAAGCAATTATACTCCAATAAAGACCTAGTAAATATAAATAAATAAATAAATGTCTCTTTTCCCCACATACCCTTAGGAATCTGCTTTGATTTCTCATTTTTGGAGTCTAAACTCACACCCCTGAAACCACAGTGTGTACTCTTCTGACATAATTGCTGTTGATTTCGTTGCTATTAGATTTGTTCTTGTTGTTGTTGTACCGGTGTGGCTATACTATTATCTGAGCATTAACACACTGTGTCAGATAATTTTCAACTGCATAAAAGGGATCATAGTCGATTATCCAAATGAAGGTTTATTTTTCTCTCATAGAAAATAAACCAGGATCAGCCAGCCAGGACTTTTACAGTGGCTCTCGTTAACATCAGAATCTAGATGCTTTCTCTCTTTCTGCTCCTCCATTTTTGGCTTATGACTTTTATCCGCCTGGTCACCTCATGAATCCCAGATGTTTGATCTCTAGCCTTTCCTGAGCATTACAAGTGGAGGAGGAACAAAGCCACATGGAGAAAGGGTGGTGTCTTTATCAGGAAAGCAAAGCTCTTCCAGATATCTCCAGGCACCTGCTTACATTTTCTTCACCCAAAGTATGTCTGATGACCATCCCTATCTTGAGAATGCTTGGAAATACAGCTTTTAGCTGGTCACGAAACCAGTTCTCTATTTGTATGGAAGAAGGAAAGACTTAGAGATATTGGTAGGTGACCGGCAGTCTCTACCTTACACTGACTTTTCTGCAGAGTATATGTAGAGCGGAATAGGAAAATGCATTTCTAAAAAGATTCCATATTTAACTGCTTAGGGTATAAAGAAAAGATCTTGGAGGGAAATGTAGAGCAATGGATGGATGGTTGAAAATTCTAGCCGGGAATGTTGAAGAGGTTGATGTTTGGCCCAAGTGCACCAAGAAAGCTATTTTTTATTTTAAAAGGGTTAGAGGTTGACTTGTGTGGAATAAAGGTAGAGGCACAGGAAAGAATGCTAACATGAAGGAAAAGAAAAAGATGACCGTGACTTGTTCCTTCATAATGTTTGAAAACCAAAGATAGGTAGGTGAATTTCACCTATCTGCACCGCACATGGGGCGGTAATGATGAATAAAGGCAGGCAGAACAGGCCAGTTCTGGCTTCTTGACTCTTTGCTGCTTGGGTGACTCAGTTACTTAGCCTCTATCCCCATGTCTGTGGAATTGAGACATTGACTATTCCTATCCCATTGCTTTGCAAGATTAAATGTTATAATGCCCAACCCATAACAATCCATCAAACCATGCTAAGTATCATCACCATTAATCTCATGACTGCAGGCCTGGAAAGTATTTCACTGATTCTGCCTCTATCTTCACACAGCTGTTCTGTGTGATCTTGGACAAGTCATTTAACTCTGGGTGCAGATTTTTTATTTCAGTAAAATGAATGTAGTAATATCAACCTCATGCACTAGTTGTAACAAACAAATAACAGACTTATGTAAAGATCCTTTAAATGGAGAATCTTTATATCCAAGTGTGAGATATTATTAGTGTTACTATATTGCCTATACTTTTTTTCCTCTTTCCTATTTGTTACTTTTTTTTTCTCTACTCTCTGCTTACTTTCTCAAATGAAATTGGCACAGGGTAGAGTAGCTAATATTTGGGATCTTTCTAAAAATTAGAGTTGACAAATAGGGATGGTATTCCATCAATCTGTAGCCGCTAGTGCCCAAATATTTATCTGTGAGAAACTGAGGTGTGGTCTAAAATACTCCTTGTGAGTTTTCGCTCAGATGGAAAAATTGTGTTTTCAAGCTGTGTGTGCCAGAGACCAATGTACTCTTCTGACACGTTACAAGTTCTAACTGCTTCCTTTCGGCTTTGAAAAGTATTAAAATTTTCAACCGTTATGATAAACAATTCCCATTTAAAACAATCTCAGCTTGGAGAGTCTGCAGAGAACAGTGCAGATGATCTGCCTCTGCTGGCAGGAGTTGTCACTGATCTCCACTGCCCCCTGCCTCAGCCCTGGGGCAATTCCACATGCACTCGGCCTTAACAGCACTACAGTTCCCACAGATGTTGTCAGCTTTAGTCACTTTAAGTGGTCTCTGGTAGGCAGTAAAGAAATGGTTTCAGTAGGATATTCTTAATTTTTAGAGTTCAGGTAGATACTAACACATTCCTTTTATGCCTCCTAAATATATATGAATACTATATATATATATGAGTGCAATATATTGAATTTCTATTCCAATTTTCCATAATTTTATTTAAGGGACACTTAGTACTTGATAACAGCTTTTTCCAGATTGATGCAGCAGAACTTTTGTTTTTCACCATTAATTCTAAAACCTTAAAAATGAGGCTGAGTAATGGCTGGCATTTTTCTTTTTTATGTGTTAGGAAGAAGAGTTCTTTGTATCTGGCTTCAGCTCTCCTTTAGTTTATCCCTCTTTTCTGCCCTTCTTTCTTACCCTACTTATAGACAAGATCAATGTCGTTCAAGATGTCAGCCAGCACTTAGGCAAAGCACATGGGTGCCATTGTCTTATATGATGCCCGTGGTTTGGATCTCATTCTCAAGGACACAGGACTAGGGGACTCAATTGACTAGATGCTGAGGAAGTGGGTCACAATCAAGAGACCCATTAGGGATTTCTTTACAAGTAAGAAGGCCAATATACTAATTTATAATAAAAATATTTCTTATCACAAGAATATCTGTGACTAACCATCCCTGGTATTAGCAGGCCCACCCCTAACCGTGTGGGGCTGAGACGGGGGTACTAATCGGGGCCCACGTACCATGTAAATGTTTAGGAGTAATAAATTAATATATGATTGATCAAAATATGTTCTGTCTTCCTACCTTGACAAATGTCCCTACCTTGACAAATGTACCTTTGTTATAATCTAGAAGGCCAGGTTAGGATTAGAATTCTTCACTTTCCTTGTGGGGAGGAGCCAGTTTCATGGCTCCCAGCCTCCATGCCTATGCTCGCCAGCCTCTGACCCATCTCTTTTCATCCCTGGATCTTTCCATGGCCTGCCAAGCATCTCACATGTATGTTGTGAACACCTCAACTGACACAAGCACAAGTTCATCCGTTCCACCAGCAAACAGCCACCCACCGGCCATTCCTCTGCCTGGCTTTGGGAGGTGAGACCCAGGGAAGAGACAGTACAGACTAGTGTGGCAAACTTGGAGCCATTTAGGTAGGAACTATAGGGTCCTGGGCAATCAGAACATGATGCTAGAGCCAGCCCAGATGCCCAGAGTAGACTTAAGTTGTCTCAGGTGCTCTAGGCTGGTGACCTTGACTCAGACCACAATGTAGGGGCCCTCCTAACACTGATTAGTGCCGTTCAGCTGTTCTGTCCTTGCTTCAGCTCTTGCTAGTTTTGCTTCATCACCACTCACTTCTCGTCCACCCCCACCATCTGGACTACTGCTCTCCTCCATCTCCTTACCAGTAATCCCCACCATCCCACACTCTCCCTGCCCCTCCACTCTGCCTAGAAAGCTTTATATGGACCCTCAGATCCTTGTTTCCAGAAAGGACAAAAATCAATTACCTTTAATCAAATAAATTTTAGGTCTGCCATCTGGAAATTCCCCTGAGTCACCTTGCCTGGATTTGGGGTGGGTCCCTTAACTCCTCAGTTATCTGTTCTTAGGAATTTCCTGTGTTTATGTACCTATTACTGATCTCATCTATTGGATGAGCTTCCTTAACCGTTATGAAAAATCATTAAGAAGTATTTCACTGGTTATCAGGATGATCTTAATATAAGTTTCACCCCCCATATTCTTTTTAAAAAATTTTTAATTGAAGTATAGTTGATTTACAATGTTGTGTTAGTTTCTGGTGTACAGCAAGGTGATTCAGTTATACATGTATATATATATATATATATATATATATATATATATTCTTTTTCATATTCTTTTCCATTATGATTTATTACAGGATATTGAATATAGTTCCCTGTGCTATACAGTAGGACCTTGCTGTTTACCTATTCTATATATAGTAGCTCGTACCTGCTAACCCCAAACTCTTAATTTATTCCCACCCCATATCCTTAAGTAAAGACTTAGTATAAATTCCTCCTCACTATTATTAAATAACCACTTCAAGTTCCTCACAGGAATCAGTGGTTCTCAAACCCTAGGAAGTATCAGAGTCATCTGGAGGGCTTGTGAACCCCAGATTACTGGCTGGGGAATATGTGTGTATGTGTGAGAATTTCCATTTGTAACAAGTTGCCAGGTGATACTGATGCTGCTGGTACAGGGGATGCACTTGGAGAACCACTGCTCTTCATGTGCACTGTTCAGTCTCCTCTCATTCACTCTTCAGTACAGCACAGTCTATCTTCCAACCTCGCCATCTACTGACATTGCTCTGACAAGAGTCACCAGTGCTCTCCTATGGCTAAATCCAGTGCTTAATGACTAAGTCTAAAGGACACTTTTCATGTCCAATAGATTCTTAGGAAATTTCGGATGTGTTTGATGTGATTTACCCCTACTTCCATGTTCCTTCTTTTGAGTTTTATTTCATACAACTTTCTGGCTCTTCTACTGGTCTGGATTCTATGCTCTTCTTGCTTCACTCTCCACCTGGAGGGCCTCTACCCACTCATCTTTCTAGACTGGGGCCCAGTGTCACTTCCTCAAAGAAGTGGTTCCTTTTCTTGTCCCAGAAACATGGATGACCCTTTCTTTTTCTTTCCCATTCTACTCTACTCATGCTTATATCATTCTCTCTGTAATGCCTATAATGGCATATATTTGTCTCCTTACTCAGGGGAGTAAGGATTTTGACCAGATTTTTCCAAGTATTGCTAAACAGTAGGTGTAAAAACTTCCTATGGTTCCTTAAATCCCTGCTGGGTACCAGTGCCCACTCTCATTCTCTGGGATGTAGCAAAGGTATGTTTATGTGACGCACATAAGAAGGGTAAAAGCTAAGTCTCTGGATTGGGACAGATGTCAACTGCTGTGTTTCCCCTTGACAAAGTGCTGGTTGCCCATGAAGCGAAATTCTCTACAGATGCAGTTACCAGTGGCAGGAACTGTTAGCATTATCTTGAGAGTGTGGAATGTTTTGCAGGCCTGGTAGTCTGAGGATGAAAATTCAGCTCCCATTCATCTCCCAGATGCCTGAACAATGCCATAGTTGCCCTTTGCTGGAAATATATTTCAGTTCGCATGGCTTTAGTGGATTTGGCCCTCTCTTCCCTTTCTCATTAAACTCTCTGCCCTCATCCTTTCCCCTTTCATCTCTCCTCCCTGAAAGAAAAGGAGAATCTTTATCTTTGAAGCAAATATTTTATCCATTATAGGAGCTCACTATGTCCTTTAGGCTTAAATCTTTGGAAGCAAAGTCAGAAAGAAGGAAGACTTTTTTTCTTCTTTGCTTTTTTCACCCAATTATGTCACTCTTCTCAGTAATATGCACAGCACAGACTTGGTGCTTCTCTGTAGGATAATGTGAGGGTGAGAAATACTCCGTCTGCAAAAAGAAAATATGCTGGTTATTATGCCAAAACATAGCCTATAATTCAATTCATTGTGCTGCCAGAAAACCTGACTATAACCTCTCTGCGGCCAGGAACTCTATGCTATTCATCTTTGTAGCTACCTTGCCTATTACACCTGTCATGCCTGTCATGTTTATTAGGGAATCAGGAGGTATCATCATTTCACACAAAATGATAGCCTATTGCCACCATCTTTAGAAGAGTTTCAAAGAATACACAGTTAACCCCTAATATTAATGCACCTTGGAGCTCTAGGTCAGTAGGTCTGAAAAGAGCCTCTTGAATAATCATCTTTTCCCTCCTCCAAAGCCCTGTTTCTCCATATAATCTGGGGTCAGTAACAGCAGTAAGAAAGCCAGCAGCAGTCACATATGTGCAAGTCAAGCTTCTCTCCATCTGCTTCCTCCTTAGGGAAAATCTAATGCTAAAATGACTTTCTAAGGGGAGGAAGCACAGCTGTTTTCACCACCATCTATGGCGTCACGGGATAAAAAAAACCTGCTTCCTTTCCCCTTAAGCTCTGGTTTCTTTTGGACACGTTTTGGATGGCAGCGATAATTCATTTTGCTGCTGGGATGCTGGTTCCAACAGCACCTCCTTTGATGCTTTGGCCTCCACCCCATTTATCTCTGGCCCTGGGAGCCAGGGAGACAGGGCTATTTCTATCTCAGGCATCTGTGTTTTTGATCAGCTCATGTGTTAGGCCAATCTAAGTGTGAGGAGGAACTGAAACTACTTCACACTTGTCTGAAGTAGTGCCTTCATTTGGGTGAGGGGCAGAGAAGTGTGTGTTGATGCCGAGATGCCTGAGTCAGAGGGCAGAGGTTCACGCAGGGACACCGTCACTGCCTTTGACAGTCCTGGTGGAATCCAAGAAATGTAGAATGTGAGTTATAGAGGAAAACTTTGGACAAATCTGGCAAAGTCTTCATATTTCTTTCTCTAAGAATGAAACTATGTCTAGATAGAATCACTTTTTATTTTTCCAGCCCCCAAAATAAGATTATAGCCTGGCCAAGTGACCTCAGGTTTTTTACTGTAGTTTACTCACCTATGTGGAGGTCCTGATTTTCCAGAGGAGCTCTAACTTTAAAAGTTAAAATTGTATATTGATAACTCTTAGATTCTTTTATTTCTTTCATGTGATATAATTCTTCTCAAGAACGAACGCTTAATTCTCGTTAGTTTGAAGGGCCTGACATTAGTGTGATTTCAATACTCCCCATATGATTGTTGTACAGCCAGGGCCGAGAGCCACTGACTGAGAATCCGTAAGAGCATCTCACTCTAAAGTGTAATTCGATGAGTCAAAGATTTACTAATAACTTACTGATATAATCTATCGAGTGGTTTCTTACTCCAGACTATAGCAGTATATAGTTGGCATCTTTAAATTTCATAATTTGTTTTCAGTACAGAAATATATTGGAGTTGGAATACAGGGCTAAGTGACTGTTTCCTTTGTGACTTAACAATGATACTGTGAGAGCTTACGTTTTATGGTGTTTTTTTTTTTTTTGCGGTACGCGGGCCTCTCACTGTTGTGGCCTCTCCCGTTGCGGAGCACAGCCTCCGGACGCGCAGGCTCAGCAGCCATGGCTCACGGGCCCCGCCGCTCCGCGGCATGTGGGATCTTCGCGGACCAGGTCAGGAACCCGTGTCCCCTGCATCGGCAGGCGGACTCTCAACCACTGCGCCACCAGGGAAGCCCGGTCCCTTACATTTTATCAACAGCATTTATACAACCTCATTTTATTTTGGAAACAATT
Organism: Aethalodelphis obliquidens; assembly: GCF_003676395.1. Lineage (NCBI taxonomy): Eukaryota > Metazoa > Chordata > Mammalia > Artiodactyla > Delphinidae > Aethalodelphis > Aethalodelphis obliquidens. Next base: position 97,652,328 of record NW_020837945.1, on the reverse strand, counting down.
CCACTTGGTCAGTATTTTGGCATTTGTAATGATATGAGGGAAATATTTTTTAGAATGCTTCATGAGGAATATTATCAGAAAAGTAGCTTTTCTCTCTGCACATGGTCCGCCCTGTGGTCCCAGCAAAGGTCAAAGTCGGGGATGTGAAATAGAAAAACACTTGACAAACCCAAAGATGTGTAAAGCCGGCCCCTTTCACCTCATGTAGGAAAGGGAAGGAGAAAAGGCTACAAAATGAGGGGAGGTGGGGGCTTCCCTGGTGGCGCAGTGGTTGAGAGTCCACCTGCCGATGCAGGGGACGCGGGTTCGTGCCCCGGTCCGGGAAGATCCCACATGCGGCGGAGCGGTGGGGCCCGTGAGCCATGGCCGCTGAGCCTGGTCGTCTGCAGCCTGTGCTCCGCAATGGGAGAGGCCACAACAGTGAGAGGCCTGCGTACCACACACACACACACAAATGAGGGGAGGTAATTGGTGAGACATGGTTGCAATGCCGTTCTTTCTCTGGATTGAATACCCCGGAGGACATCTGGGACAGTGGCAGCCATTTTGAGAGGAAATCTGAAAGCAGAGCTGTACTCTGGTCTCCCGTTGAAACATAGGAATAGAGTAAAAGTGGAAGCAGGACGTTTGTGTCCCGCTTGTAGGAATTGTGTAAAGTTCCATGTGACTTGGAAAGGCTGCAGATGTTCTCTTGGCCCCTACAAGAAAGCAGAAGGTTGAGGGCCATTGGCTTACTCTGATGCTATGAAGTGGAGAATATAGACAGGACTCAGAGAGCTCTGAATCAGTGACAACCAAGGTTGGGTCAAGTCCTTAGGGGAGGGCAACTCCTCAGCTATTTTAGTTCTCCCCTAAACTCATGGAAACTGCTCCAGACGCCTGGGTTATCTAACTATGTCTCTTCTGAATGCACACTGGTCTAGAGTGAGTGGCAGCTGAATGGTTTAATGTGGATGATTCACACTGAGAGGCGTGGACTAGAAAGACCATGTGGTCAGACAGACCTCATCCGGGTGCAACACTCTCTAGTTTGTTCTCCTTAAACAAGTCCTTTAACACCTCTCAGCTGAGAATTCTTCTCTCAGCCTCAGACACTTACATCTAGCTCTTAGAGCAATATAAAAATCAACTACATAACTCTACTCATTAATTTTGGTCTCTTTGGGTCATTGCAGAACTGGACCTGGTCTATAGTGAGTGCTTATACTGGTCTATAAGCAATTGTTGAATGAATTGAATGAATGTCTCAGTTGAATGAATTGAATGAATGTCTCAGCCAAGAGGCTTTTAGCTACAAGTGGCAGACAACCCAACTCAGATGCTCTTCAAGATGAATAAAATTTTAATATATAGGATAACATAATTGAGAAAGTCCAGAAACTTGGCAATGATTAATTATGGTTGAATTGATAGCACTGTTTTTGTTTTTATTTTTATCTTTTGTAATTCTCTGACTTTGACCTCCTGCCCATGCTGACTTCTTCATAGCTGTACTGATGGCTGCAAGAGTCCTAGACAAAGAAAATTCAGAGAAAAAGAGGACATTTTTGGTGATTCTATCTTCGGAGTGAGGAAATATCTTTCCCAGAACTCCCAGGTTCTCTTCTTGTCTCATTTGACCAAATTGTAACACATGCTCATTTTTGAGTCAAACTCTCAATTAATGCAGTGCACTGACTGCTCAAGGCCTGGGTTCCTGTGCCCGTCACTTCAGGGACAAAGGGATTATCCTTAGAATAATCAGTCTCTGAAGCTAGCAGAAGGGCCAGCTCTGCCTGAAGCACCTGGGTCATATGTGGGAGGGGTGGGTACTTGAACCCAAGGAGAAAATGGATGCTGGTGAGAAAATCAACCACTAATATTTACCACAATATGTAAGCACCAGCACCGTATCTGACAGGTAGTGGGCTCTCAATTAATGCTGCCTTCGTTTCTCTTATAAGCAGGACTTGTATAAGAACTCAAAGAAAGTGAACACGTTTTCTGGGGTGGACAGTAAGTAGATTAGTGGGATTGGAGGAGGATGGAGAGTATATCAGTCAGAATCCCAGGAGCAAACACATAATACACTCAGATGAGGCAACTGAGGAGAATTTTTACAAAAGGGCTATTTACAAAGCAAAGGGAACCAACCAGGGATAGAGAGGCACTGCAGTGTTGGCAATGAGGGGTGTGTTACTACCCCTAGGACTGAAGGGGCAATGGGAGGAAACTGTTAATAAACCTGGACAGAGTAACTCTCAGTTGGTCTCAGTAGTAGGGGTCGAAGTGGGGGAAGGGAGGGGATTTTTCCTCTTAGGGTACATTTGGCAATGTCTGGAAACATTTTAGATAGTCATGACTTATGAGATGCTATTGACTTCTAGTGGGTAAAGCCCAGGGATGCTGTTACACAGATCCATACAATAAAGTATTCTCCTGCCCAGAATGTCAATAGTGTCAAGGTTGAGGAACCCTATACCAGAGAAAGCACTGTGAAAACAGAGGGATGCTCAAAGTCTGGCCTTTGCATATAACTCCAAGCAGCCAGAGACAGGGAGAGAGCTCGAGCAAGAGATACACTCCCTGCCTCCTGCTGGCCCATATCCCCGTGGTTCCCACTGAGTAGCAGGCTCATTTTTGTAGTTCAGCAATTGTTTAACTGGTTTTGGTGGCCTTCGAAAGCCTATCCATTGGATGGAGACCAAACCTATTATAGAAAGGGTCATCATATGACTATTACCTTCTTCAGTTTTGCATAGGGGTTAATAAGAAAATAGTCATTTGAGACTGTCCTGTGTAAAGAAATGAAAGACTTAATTTTCACTGATTTTTGTCTCTCTGGCCTCTGACCAGCATGTTTGAGAATTAGACATATATACACTATTGATACACTATATGTACCCATATATACACTATTTATACTGCATGTATAAAGTAGATAACTAATGAGAACCTATTGAATAGCACAGGGAACTCTACTTAGTGCTCTGTGGTGACCTAAATGGGAAGGAAATCCAAAAGAGAGGGGATATGTGTATACGTATAGCTGATTCACAACATTGTAAAGCAACTATACTCCAATAAAAATTTTAAAAAAGAAAGAGAAGTAGAGGTGGGTGTTTTTGTTTTTTTTTTTTTGCCTTATTATAGATTTTTTTCCCCTTAAGTAAGTATGGAGCAAACTTTTGTGTAGTTTATTATCTGAGCTTGTTATTTATCAATAATTAATTAGAAAAAGTATAAATGGAAAATACGGGCGTTTACTCCTTTCTTACTTCATGCACTTTTGAAGGTGTTCACCCTGTTGTCTGAGACATTCCACTTCACGGTGTTTCAGTTGGAGGATAACTTGAAAGAAGACGCTCTGAAACTTAAACAAATTAAAGTAATTTAAGACCTTGCACCCCTTGGCTAAGTAGTAGTAAAGCCATGCCAGACAGAATGATCACCAGGTCTACAGCCACGTGAAGACATTCAAGGCTCTTTTCAGTGAGATTCAAGATAAAAGCAAACTTATGAGTGAAGTAAGAAGCCTAATTTTGTGCTACTGATAATAATTAGCTTCTTGTTTGCTTCTTTCTAGAATTTTTACTATTAGATTTATTTATTTACAGCTAAATGAACAAAGTCATCTAACATATTATAAACATATATGGGCATATTTATCAAATTGTATCTGTGGAATGTCTTGGAGATTTGTAATTATTTTATCTTAAAATTCAAACCCAAACAACTGCTTGGTTCATGCAGTTCTAGTAAGTTAGTAGCGAGGAACAGAGGCACAGTCTGGGAGACCCTTATAACTCACTTAGGATGTGCCCCCCCCCATACCTACAGTGATGGAAATGACACGTGCAGCCCACGGAAGTAAAAAAGTAAATGCGGGGGCTTCCTTGGTGGCGCAGTTGTTGAGAGTCCACCTGCCGATGCAGGGGACATGGGTTCATGCCCTGGTCCCGGGGGATCCCACATGCCGCGGAGCGGCTGGGCCCGTGAGCCATGGCCGTTGAGCCTGCGCGTCCGCAACGGGAGAGGCCACAACAGTGAGAGGCCCACGTACTTCAAAAAAAACAAACAAACAAACAAACAAAAAGTAAATGCGCTGACAGATGCATCCTGGACCTAGAAAAACCTGTGTAGAAATACAAATCTGGAAGATTTGTAGTAAAAGTTTTTCGGTTACTCCACCTGCATTTCTGTGTGCAGCTATAGTAGTTTTGAGGGTTTTTTGTTTGTTTGTTTGTTTGTTTGAAGCAAGCTGAATAGCAAGGTATTAACTATAGACCACAAAAACTTCAAGGGAAGTATGCAGAGAAATTCATTTAGCCTGCTGCTTATCCCTCAGCTGAAAGAGCATGGTCTCTGTTTTGTTTTTGATAAGCCAATGAATTGAAATTAAGATTTGGATATCAAAAAGAAGTTAGAATTTCAGGAGATGAACCCAAACCACTAAAACCCTGAGAGATAAAAAGGTGTTCTTTTTAAATTTCATTATTGTGTCTCCTTTTCCAGCCTCCCCGCTGTCCAACAAAATCCTTCAGAAAGTAGTTACATGTCAAAATCAAACATAGTGAGGCACATTTTTTTTCCTAAAGAGAATATACTCAGAATATTTTCAAAGCTTCTTTAAGAACGGAGGCAGATACTGACAACCTTGAAAACCTTGAAGTGAGAGTCCAGGGAGGGGTTTAGTGCAAAACCTCCTGCAGAAAGCTCACATGAGCCACCAGAGAGGTCTGGTGAGAGAACATTACTTTGTGGACATAGATGCCCAAACTTCACCTTCAGTCCCCGAAGCTTTGCAATGGAACCATTCCTTTGAACAACCAGGAAATAAACTCAACTTTAGCTTCAGTGTTTTCCAATGAAGCAACGTACCAATTATACCAAAAGACACTCCCTCACTCCCCTGTCACTCCAGGCCAGCACCTCTTGTCACACTCTACATAACACTCCAATGTGTTCCATATGTGCCTATGTCTGTGTACAAATCATCCATAATACACACTTTGTTTTTTTTGAGTGGAGACATTACTCTGTATTCCAAGTTGTCTAAGGCTATTCCGTATGATGAATGTGCTGATAACTTTCTGCTATTATTCATCTATTTGGCCAATCACCTCTCAGCATGTCTTCTAGCTCCGATGGCACACACAATCACAGCTTATCTCTTGATCATACATTGTAGCTCAACACAATTTTATCTCTGAAACTACGTACTGTAGCAGGTGTATCTTCCATTATGCCTCTGCCCTTTTTATTCATCTTCCTGGACTGGGAATCCTAAAAGTGGCAATCTTGGAAAGCAAGGTAATGAATCACAGGTCCTACGACACATCTGCTCTCCTTCCAGACCATATAAAAGTGCTTGCTATAAAAGTGATGGATTCCCTAAGCTTGTTGTTCATCTCCTGTGACACACTCCACTCCGTGTTCAGGTTCTATCTGACCCTCTGTATAGCCCTGTGGAATTTGGAGCTTAGGGAACCAGCACATACATACGGATATGTTTGCTATTGCTTTTGCTTGAGTAATAAAGGCCCTTGTTTCTGACAGAGAGTCTTGTGTCTAGCAACCACAGAACTGCAGAAGCTACTTACTCACTTTGCATAGCTATTTCATTCAGTGTTCTACTGCTTCCATCCTCCCTCCACTCTGTCAAACTCATTTAAGTAGGATAAAATCTCCACAGCTGTGAGCCCGTACATCTACCTAAATGCACGGGCATTCCCTTCTACCTCCTTCCCTCCTGGCTTCTTACTGGTTTTATCTATCTATCTATCTATACATCCATCCATCTCTACTTAGCTGTCATCTACCATTTTTTTCATTTATTCAACAAATGTTTACTGAGCATCTCCTTTCCTTCAGGCACTGTTCCAGAATATGCAAATTCAGGAGCAAGCACAACCAGCTAATATCTCTCATTGTTGTATCTTTATCTTCATCTTTATTTGAAAAAAAATATTAAAAACAGATTTCAAGGAATACATACAAATAGCACAGTCCATACTAGATATAGGTAAAGAAGAGATGAAAAACAAAGAGAAAAAGGGGAACAGTGCGTAGGGGTGAGATTAATACAAAAGATGAAACATACTTGTTTTTGGTGCAAATTTGGCTCTAAGGTTTATGCTGAAAATTTCTAAGTTCTCTGGGTACGGAAAAGCTTCCTAGAATGGGCACATCTTTCAAGAAGGCCTAATGGCCAGGCACATAATTATCTTCCTTGTGAGATTCTTTCGAGTTGAAAGTGCTCTGCTATTCTGTGGGGGCATCTAATCATGGGGACCAGGATTAAACCGCAGAGTAAGAGCTCATCTAAACCACGCCCATTTCCTGGGTTTAGGTTCTTCATTCATAAATTGGTCTATTGTACTCTATAGCTTGCATGTCTTCACTACTGTGGTATATTATCTGTGTCATAGTATATAAATGCAGAGACATATGAAGGTTAAGAGTGATTATGACTCTAATCTGAGAGAGAAAAAATGGCCCTTTGGATAGATTCCTGTATGTGTAGAAAATTCATATTAATTCCTTCACTTGTTCTTCATGGTACCCAAGTGCTAGCATTTCAGCTCCTTAAGATGCCAACTTGTTCTTTAAGACATCCTTCATATATTAAACTCTTGCAGTAAGGGTTGCTCAGTATGTTACTTGTTCATAAAGGACATCTGCATTTGTCTAAATGCTTATTTAAAAAAGAAATTGGGATTTAGTGCTTGTCGGCACTAATGGAATCAATGGTACTTTAATATGTGTTAATGGTACTGCAGTTCACTTAACAGCAGAAAACAGTGTGGTTATTAACCAAACACACTGTTGTTCCACATGAAAGAAAAAGTGTATGGAATCTAGAAAAGGCAAAGATGGCACATGATTGTGCTAGTGTGAGGTCATTTGAACCTAAACGAAATGTATGCATTTTTCTTCTTTGCTGTGTTTTAGTCCAAAGGGTAAACAAAATTGTAATGGCAGGGGTTGGTGAGGCTATCATGCATCTTATCAAAATTGAAGGTAAAAGAACTTGCTTAATGCTCCTCTGTGTGAAATTTCAGTGAGATGCTAACCGTCAGCTGCTAGCTCTAGGAAAGGGTTTTTCCCCCCCATTGATGTAAATATCTTTAAAAGACCAAGTGAATAAGAGGGCAATAAGGGAACATGTATTCTAGAAGAGCAGAGGAGGGCAGTGCATTTGGTTAGACCTCAGCTTATCGTATTAAACTCAACAAAATAAGAAGGCAAATTAATGGTTGAGGCCTTGACTCAAATACCTTGCTTTTGAACCTCCAAGGCTCCTTTTACCTTGTACCTGTATATAGAGTTTGTTCTTTTAGTGTTCATTTCTGGATGCATTCCTTACATCTGGTGGCAGATTTTATAATTTAGACACTGCATGTTGTTAAGTCAAAGGCTAGAAATAATGTTATAAGAAAGTATGACATGATTACCTTCCAAAAGAAAGAACTACTTTTCCAATTGCTGTCTATATCAAAATGATCCTAAATACTTCCTAATATGGCTGATCCTTAGCTTTTTTAAAGTCTGGTGAAATTTTTCTGCAGTTAAAAGATTAGTCAAGCATTTTGAATTAGTGGAGAATGTGCTACACTTTTGGAATATTTTGTGTAGTTATTGGAAAATATTTATTTTGTTCATCTCTCCTTAACATTTGTGTTATTCTTCTTTGGGATGGAATATAATAGACTTACATCCTTGGCTGAAAGAAGAAGTCACTTGAATTCTTACAATTGATTTTTAAACTTTTACTTACTGGTTTATGGACTCTAAAAGGATCGTCTCTGAAGTAAAACCTTTCTCAAGTCTTGTATAGAATGCATAATTTTTGGCATTGTTGGAAACTGAAAGGATGTCTAATGATTAAATGTTTGAAATACTAAATTAGAAATCAGGAAACTTAAGGTATTATCTCAGCTCAACACACCGTGGTCTCAGATACTGTGCATTGCTGAGTTGTTACAAAACCCAATAAGGCAATTTTAAGAAAGTGCTTTGTACTTTTTGGAAGAAAGTTTTTATGTCAATATAAAGCATCAATATGAGTCGCTTGAAGTTCCATTGCCTGAAATCTGGGAGTCAATACAGTATTCTCTATTGCTAGTGTCTAGTTACATAAAACACTCTAAGATTATACTGTCAATTTAATATCCATGCAGGGTTTTTGTTAATGCACACTCTAAAAGGGGATGCTAAACAATGAGATCAATGAACTATTAGATATCACTCTGTATGTGGGCAACATTTCTTCCTGTATCATCTCTCCTAGTTTCCTAAAGAAACATTTTCCTATCTTGAATTTCAACAGGTTATATTTACTTTCACATCACAGAGACAAACATAGTGTCTATTATTTTTTCTCTTTTTAAGAACAATGGAAAACAAAAATCAGTGGTTTTGAATATTTCTCAAAGGGAACCAATAATTCCACTGTGAAACTACACCAGGCTGCTGGACATGAGTCCAACAGCAATGAATTAAATCAATCCATTCACAGCTTCCACCCAGAAAGATTAGACTGCCTAGAAGGCAAGTATATATGTAACACCATTTCTGCCACAAGACTGTAGCTATTTTCAAATTTTAAGAAAATGCATTTCAGGTAGCATTCTTAGCATTTTAACATGGTTCTTCAGTGTTCTCTTCAGGGTGAATATCTATCATCCTACAAAATGAGAATTCAGGGCACATGTCAAACTTTCAAGGAGGGACACTGGGAGGTGATAATGCCCAAAAGATAAATTGGAACGTTACCGTAGGTATTAGCCCGTGTAAATGCTGCTTTCAATTTGTGTAGCAGCCACTGTAGCGCTTTCAGAACAAGATAATGAATTAAATGTAATTCTTGGCTGTCCCCTGAAGTCCTAGTAAGGACCAAGCCGCTGAATCCAAACTGATTTGAAACCTGTCCTGGAACCATGACATAGATGCCTCCCTTTCATTCTATAATTGAGCCGAGACAAGCTTTAATATAGCTTAATTTCTATCCTTGAAGGCACTGACAAGAATGGCTCTTGAATTATAGCAAAATCTCATGTGTTTTCTTGTTTTATGAAGGACTCAATAAATGCCAAGACTTGTCCTTGGTTCTCATTTCTTAAGTGGGATGGTGTTTATATTTTAGCCCAGAGAGGCATTGCTATTATCTTATGCATCCTTTTTTTAATCTGTTAACCAACATAATAATGGCAGTATAAATCAGCTCATTTGTTAAATGGTTCTCTAGGCTGGCCTTAAGAAAACGTTAGTTTTAGGTAAAACATTTCAATCACTCAACATGACCTCACCTGATACAGTCTGGTACTCTGAAGGATATAAATAAGATATTTCTCATCTTAAGGAGCGCACAATAAATTTAGATGGAGGAAGTGGAGAGTAAAATTGAAACACTTGGATATTAATATGAAAAAAATCAACTCAGATTTTAGCATATGAAATTCTTTTTAAGTGGACAGAAAATGTTGCAGATTTTGTTTGTTTGGCCTTCCAATATTAGCTATTGCTATGAGTGTATTGAGAAGGAGTTTGCAATGAGGAAAAATTGTGAGGTTGAGTTAAGAAGGGCTTATCTTCTTTGGAATATGCAAGTTGATATTTTCTAAATTCAACTTGTATTTTAATTCGTGTTTTGCAGGGCTTTTCCAAAATTGGTTCAACCAACCAGTAAATCAAAAAGGATTGATTAAAGCATTTCATTGCAAGGCACTGTTTATAAAAAAGTAAGAAGATAGCATCATTTAGATTTGAATGATGTACAGAGAGCACCAGCTTATGGAGTCAAGATTTTCTAAAAGAAGAGGCAGAGTGACTCAGAGCTCCCTCATCCACAACCAAGTCATCAGAGCAACTCCACTTCCATGAGGACACCCAGGTTACTGCTTTACCTTTTTTGAAGCTCTTGCTGGCCCTGAGACCACAGTCTTACACTTCTCTATCTGATCTCTTGCCTTTAACTACTTTGCAATTTGCCCTCTTGAATGTCTCTGTAACCAGAGTCCAAGTTCTACCCGACTCTGAGTGTCTCGTCATCCAGTCTCCAGGGTCATTCCAGCCAGTGGCCCAGGCTCTTGTGGGATTTCCACTATTTAAGTCTGTGTGGAAGTTTCCCTCCCATTATCCTCCAGATGTGTTGGGTTCAAACCCTCAGTGTATGATACTCTTCCTAGTACCAGGTGGGCCTTTGAGACTTGCAGAATTCAGGCCCAGGACGTGGTCTCTAATTAGCAGGTGGATCTCTCTTTTGAGCACTGACACTGAGGGAGTGGCCCCAGTAAGTTATGCTGAGCCTTCAGCGACCACAGCATAGAGGTCAGCGTCCCGTATCCTTCCGGAAGGAGAAGGAAAGCTGTGGCCTGTGCCTCATTTGCCAGGGGGCCTGGCTACTCTTGTTTGTGTGACTTCTGTGGAATTAATATAAGTCACATAGCATTCTTTCTATTGAGGCTCTTACAACCAAATACTTAAGACAGTATAAAGCCAGAGCTTTTCTGGATTTAAAGAAATGGAGTCATTTTAAGAGGAAAGAAAATTGTAGCTTCTGGAAAAACAAGGTAAAAAAGCAATGAGATCTGAACAGTAGTAAATGTATTGTTTTATTCAATGAGAGAGAAGACAAAAAATTATTATATACTTAACGATTTCCTAAAAGCACAGCTTTATTTATTTATTTTTGTACTTAGTCTCTGCTTGTGGTTTGGGACATTTCATTAAAAAAATGTTAAATAAAATGTTCCCTATCTATAAAAAACAAAAACAAAACAAAACAGAAGAATATCTTTGCATTAACAAAAGGCATGATGTAGAAAATAACTTGACATTGATGGAGTCCAGACAACAGCAGAGTTGCTTGGGAGAACCTGGGGTCAAGCATCAGATTGGCATATAGTCTTGAGAGCAGGGCCACATCACACAGTAAACAGGAATTCACACAAGGAAGCACCGAGGGTCCCAGAGGGAGATTCAGGATACTAAAATCAGGGTCCCGCATTGATAATCAAATGGGAATTCATGTGTCATGAAAAAGAACAGGGCTATCAGGCAAGGTGGCTCTTAACAGATTTCTTCAGTATCAGCCAGCTTTCACTGGTCCAATCTAATTTGTAAACAGATAAACCAATGGTGTCTTCAGTGTAGCTGAGGTTTCTGACACAATCTCTGTGACAAAATTTCATTATGTGAGGATACGAAGAGAAATAGGCACATAAAAACTAGTCAAATAAATCCATATATCTAAAATACATTCTATGTTTCTTGTAATCTATTCATCACAGGTGTGAGAAAGAATCCCTTCAACAAGAAACAATTGTTTAAAATTGGATATTCATTCCAAAGTATGAAGATCCTATATCTTTTATGGTTCCCTCTTACATTATCCATCAAACAGCAAATAAAGTCATGTGCAGAGGTTTGGGGAGAGTCCCCAGTGAGGGCTACTGTGAAGACAAATGGTTAATGTCTGCTCTCCCAGCTGCTCAGTTAATTACTGTAATAGAAAACATCTTGAGGGAAAACACTGCATACAGTTATTAGCAATTAACCCACAACTCTAAAAATCACAATTCTTACTAATAATAGAACATTGCCCAGCCAGCCTCATTATAATCTCTACACCAGAGTCTTGTATTTTCAGAAAATGTGAAATCTTGTAGGTTACTACTATTTCAAATGCAAATAGGAACTTGGGATGATGAATATGACATTGAGAAATGCAAAATGGAGTAGAGAAACAGAGAGGCCATGATTTATGTGGTAATAAACTAATTCCCAGACATGCAAACGATTCAGATATATTAGTCAAAAGAACTTCCCTCTGAGTGTTTACTACAATTACAGGGCCCGGTGGTGTTAATGGTTGATGGTACTAAAGTGGTAAAGAAGGTAGGATAAAAGAATGCAGGGCAGGAGAAATCCGTGAACTAAAATAAACAGATATGGTATTGCTTTGTTTTTCTTTGAATCATGGAATCTTCTTAGACACAGCAGGTCATGAAGCTCCAATGCTTTCCCTCCCATTTGGGTATGTTTCATCTACTGTTCCCCATACTGTTGACCTCATTCAATGCTTACCGGTCTTCTTGCCTTTCTAGAACACACTAAGTTTATTCTTGTCTCAAATTTTTAACCCTTGCTCTTACTTCTATCTGTAATATTGGTCCCTCAGGTTGGGTGTGACTGCCTCCTTCTAAGAATGCAGATATCGACATAGAAAAGGCCTGATCACACTACACAATAGCCTGCCTCTCCTTTCTCTTTCTGTTCTATAACATTCTCCTATTTTTCCATACATATACATCTATCTGATAGAGTAGCTTATTCTCTTATTTCTTAATTTATCGTATTAGGCAGTATTTATTGGCTTCCTCCCTATTTTGGATCCATTATACCCCACTCCAAACCTTGCTTTCCACTATGCCTTCAGTAGTTGTTTCACAAATCTGTGTCAATATTTGCATTATTTTATAGATGGCATATTGTTTGCAACTACACCAAATAATGTCAGGATATTTACTTTCTCAGTAAACTTTGTTTTTCCTTCAGTTAATAATTTTCTTGTGTTTTTTTCCTCATTGATCAGTAGTTAGTTTTCTCCCTAAGTGTTCTAATGCCTAGAAATCATTTCTGTAACTCCCAAACACATTAAATGACCCTCCTCCCCTTTTATCTTCCAGAGATTTTTCCTATATTCTCTACTTACTTGCTGGCTGTAGGAGGCTTTTTAATTTTGGCTCACAGTTTGGGTTGTAAAGCTTCCCTTTGTCACCTTCCTGAGAATACTCTTTTCCATATTTTCTGGTTTCCGTATTTTCCTTTCTTAGCTCACGTCCTCATTTTGCTGGGATATATCCTCCACTAGCTTCCTATGAAAGTATATGTGAGTGGTCAGTTTTTTTGAGCTTTTGTATGTCTGAAATGTCTTTCTCTTAAACTTGATTGATAGTTCAGATTAGTATGGAATTCTAGGTTGAAAACTATTTCCCTCAAAACTTTGAGGTTATTATTCCCCTATTTTATATCACTTGGTATTTGTTTTCAGAAGCCCAATGCTATTCTGAATGATGTCCTTCGTATTGTACTATCTCTGTCCCTTTTAGAAGTTTTTCTCTGTCTCTGCTGTTGTGGAATTTCAAGATGATGCATCACTGTGAGTTGTTGTCCCACAAACTCTGTGTACTTGGTCCATCTGGAGATTCACGTCTTCTGGTTCTTAAGCTTTTTTGTTTGATGATTCCTCACCTTTGTTTTCTCTTCTCCTCTCTTTCTGCTTCTCCTGGATTAATCCACTCATTTTATTTCCTTTTATTTCCTAGTTTCTCTCTCTTCCTCCCTGCCTCTGTCCGTCTGTCCCTCCTTTTACCTTCTGAGAGATTTCCTTGATTTTCTCTAACCTTTCTATGGAATGTTTTTTCACTGCAGTTATCCTATTTTTAATTTCAAAAAGATATTTCTCACAGTGTTCCTTTTCCATAGCAAAACACTTTTTTGTGTATGTGAATGTAATATATCCACTTTCTTAAGATAATATTTATAATTTGGGAGGCAGGGGATTTTCTTTTCTTTCAGGTTTCTTTTATCTGTTATTTTCATGTGGTCTCTACATACTGGAAGCTTTCTTTATATCTGGTGACCCTTAGCCGATTATGTTTAAGAGTAAGCACTACAAAGATTATTAGAAAGAAGTTCTGCTTTTGTGGGTGGGTGTAGTCAAGTGGTAGACTTAACTGGAAGATTATCAATCACTGACCTTTTTACCGGGGTCTCCAGAAAACAGTCCTCCAACCTCCTGCATGGTGCATGATACACAGTTGGATATAGGTTTTCTGGGACCACAAGTGAGAAGGGCCATGAGAGGGCTTCAGTTTATTCTGTGGACTTTCCACCTAGTGCTCTTGCGTTAGCCCTCTGCCAACCTCTGTTTTCCACTGTGTCAAGGATAAACCCCTGTAATTCAATTTTTTCAGAGAATACATCACCTGGGTCTTGAGGGGTCTAAGGAGAGGGAACATCAACTACCCAATATATTTTACAAGCATACCCCTCATTTTAGGCATCACTCACTCCTTCCAGGTTTCTTCAAGCACCAGATTTCTCAGATGTTCTCTCTGGGGAACTAGCTCACTTCTCTCCTCCTAGGCATTGCCTTTTACAGGCACCTACCTTGTAACTTTCGTGACTTCTATCTACCAATGCAGTTAGTAATCCTGCATCAGGCTTCTATCTTCCAAACTCTTCTTGAAATAGTTGACTAGTTGTCTCCTCTCTCGTTCGTATTGGAGGATAGTAACTAAAAACATTTCTTTACTCTTCATTTAGTAAAATTTGGGGAGGGAACAGATGTAAAATATTATGATCAATTCACTGTATTAAACTGAAACACTATATTTTTTTCAGGACAGAGCATCTATTTTTTAAACTAGTTGCTACGTTTATCTAAAACAGTGGTTTTCAAGCTTTAGTGTGCATCAGAATCATTTGAAGGGCTTGTTAAAACGAATTGCTATTGCTCACCTCCAGACTGGCTGATTCAGTAGTTCGGGGATGGACCTGAGAACTATTTCCAACAAGATCCCAAGCAATGCTGATGCTGCTGGCTTGGAAGCCACACTTTGACAAACACCAATTTATATGTAAGGACTTCTGGTTTAATTTACTCTGGTTCTAGTCTTTTGTATTCAGAAGTATGTGCCTGCTGATCTCCTAATCATCTTTTATCACCTACCCCGTATACATCCTCTGGAAGGCTTTGCAGATCATATAGAAAGCATACCCTCCCTCAAACTAACCCCTTTCTCCTCTATATTTTGTTTTTGTTTTTTTTTTTGCGGCACGCAGGCCTCTCACTGTTGTGGCCTCTCCCGTTGCGGAGCACAGGCTGCGGACGCGCAGGCTCAGCGGCCATGGCTCACGGGCCCAGCCGCTCTGCGGCATGTGGGATCTTCCCGGACCGGGGCACGAACCCACGTCCCCTGCATCGGTAGGCGGACTCTCAACCACGGTGCCACCAGGGAAGCCCTCTCCTCTATATTTTATTGCTACTTGTTATACTAATCACATAGGACAAGTCACATGTCTGACTTCCATAGAAGAAAGTAAACTCTTTGTGCGTGTAGCACCTGCCTTATTATTTATTTACCTTCTTCTCCTCCGCCTCCACCCTCCCTTCTCCCTCCAGTTTCCAACCTCCACTCTTTCCCCTTCTTCAATTCTCTTATGGGACTCATTGCCTCACATATAGAGGCATGATGAACGGAAGTTTTGTTACCACATGCAGTTGATACATAGGACATGGGTTTGGAACGGTTTCTCTCAGAAGTTGTGAATGTCTTCATTCATTCCTCAGTGTGTCATGTAACCGTTGGCAGGCACATTCTTGAAGTCAGGCGTGCAGCTTACAGCAGCTTTACTCAAAGTAGCTGATCTGTGAACTCTTCATTACCTGGTCCCAAGCCTACCTCAGAAGGAAATCAATGGACTGCGTACTTCACTGGGAAAGTCTTGCCATTAAAATATATCAGCTGAACTAAATAGTGCACTTAGTGATGCAGTCTACTTTCATTCTGGCAAAAGCTTCTCATCTCGTCAGGGACGAGTATGAAACACGTTGCAGTTTGGCACCGGTCAGCAAACAGCACTTAAAAAATATATATAATTCACCTGTTATAAAATTTACCCTTTGAATAAGTGTACAACTCAGTGCTTTTTCATGTTTTCACAAAGTTATACAACCGTCACCACTACCTAATTTCAGAGTGTTTTCATTACTCCAGAAAGAAACCCTGTACCCATGAACACTCTCTATTTCCCACTGTCTCCCAGCTCCTGGTAACCACTAATTTACATTCTGTTTCTATGGATTTTTCTATTCTGTACTTTTCATATAGATGGAATCATAAATAAGTACGTGGCCTTTTGTATCTGGCTTCTTTCACTTAGCATAAGGTTTTCAAGGTTCATCCACATTGTAGAATATATCAATACTCTATTCCTTTTTATGACTGAATAATATTATGATGTATGGATATGCCACATTTTGTTTATCTGTTCATCAACTAATGGACATTTATGTTCTTTCCATTTTTTGGCTTTTATAAGTAACACCGTTACAAATATTCTTGTACAAGTTTTTGTGTGGACATATGTTTCTCATCCTCCTACAGTGGAATTGCTGGGTCATCTCGTAACTCTGTGTTTAATGTTTGGAGGAACTACCAAACTATTTCCAAAGTGGCTTCACGGTTTTACATTCCCACCAGCAACGTGTGAGGGTTTAAATTTCTCCATGTCATTGTCAATACTTGTTACTGTCTCTTTGATTATGACCATCCTAGTAGGAGTGAAGCTGTACCTCATTGTGGTTTTGAACTGCATTTCCTTAGTGGCTAATGATATTGAGCATCTTTTCAATGTGCTTATTGGATATTTATGCATCTTCTTCAAGAAATGTCTATTCAAATCATTTCCCCATTTTTATTGTTGCGTGGTGAGCATTATTTATATATACTGGCTACCAGTTCCTTATCAGATATGTGATTTGCAAATATTTTGTCCCATTCTGTGGGTTGTCTTTTCACTTTCTTGATAGTGTGCTGACTGCACCTTGTACACCATAGCGCCGTAGCTGAAGCTGTCTATCTCATATGCTTCAGAAAACACACAGTCAAAACTACAGAAAATGTTCCAGGAGCAAGCGTGTACTGTGTTTGTATGAAAGTGGAGGATAATGAACTTTCAAATACACTAGCTTTGGGTTGGTGATTTAGAGCCTCAGCTATAACTTGGGCTTATCCTTCCAGAGAATAGCTGACAATGTTTCCTATCTTCTTATGTGGGGTTTAAATGGATAGGCTCAAGACCATATTAGCTTTGATAATTTTTCCTTAGGGGGATATTTTTTCCTTATTTACACTGAGGTTCATGCGTCACTACTATGCTCCGTGATTCATTCTTGTGAAACCCTCCTCTGGTTTATCCATATTGAGTTGGAGAGGAATGGAAAATTCTATACTATCAATGATTGATTTTGATCTTTCCTGGTTGTGAATGCTTAGTTTATAAAAGGCGAGCTAATGGCACAGTATGAGTAGCTTATTGCAGCCAGGGCCTAAATAACTGGGCCCACTATGAAGCACGCAGCAGGCTGTGTTGCTCCATCTGTGCGTTCTTTAGGATTAGATCTATTCAACATTAGCATGGTTAGTTGTAGAGGCATTGACAGTGGCTGTTAGGATTTGATCAGTTACCCAAGGCATTCAGACATTAAAAATTGGAATTCAGAATAAAAGCTTCCAGGGAAGGGATTTTTGTATTCACTTTTTCTTCTTTGATAGAAAAAAAAAAAATGTTTGGAAAAGTGGGATTTATGCAAATAATAGTAAAGAAGCTCTTTACATACAAAAATTAGCTTTAAGTCACCCCAGATAGTCAAAGCAATCTTGAAAAAGAACAAAGTTGGAGTCCTCACATTTCCTGACTTCAAAATATACTACAAACCAACAGTAATGAAGATGGTATGGTTCTGGCAAGAAGACAGATATATAGACCAATGGAATAGAGTAGAAAACCCAGATGTAAACCCTTGCATATATGGCCAAACAATTTTGACAAGGATGCCATAACTACACAATGGGGAAAGGGCAGTCTCTTTACCAAACGGTGCTAGGAAAACTGAATATCCACATGCAAGAGACTGAAGTTAAACCTTTATCTCACATCATATACAAAAATTCACTCAGAATCGATTAAAGACCTAAACATAAGACCTAAAACTATAAAAGTCCTAGAAGAAAACAAAGGGGGAAAACTTTAAGGCATTACATTTGGCAGTGATTTCTTGGGCATGATGCCAAACGCACAGGCAACAAAAATAAAAATAGACAAAGGGGACTACATCAGGCTTAAGAATTTCTGTGCATCATAGGAAACAATCAACAGAATGAAAGGCAACCTAAGGAATGGGAGGAAATCTTTGCAAGTCCTATATCTGATAAGGGGTTAATATCTAAAACATATAAGGAACTTCTACAATTCAACAACAAAAACAAATTACTTGATAAAAAATGGGCAAAGGATTTAACAGACAGTTCTTTAAGGAAGATATACAAATGGCCAACAAACACATGAAAAAATGCTCAGCATCCCAAATTGTAAGAGAAATGCAATAAAAGTTATCATCTCACACCCGTTAGGATGGTGACTGTCAAAAGAATAGAAGATAAGTGTTGGCGAGGATGTAGAGAAATTGGAACTCTTGTGCGCTGTTGGTGGAAGTATAAAAAGGTGCAACTGTTATGGATAACAGTATAGAGGTTTCCCCAAAAACCAAAAATAGAATTACCATATGATCCAGCAATCCCACTTCTGAGTATATATCCGAAAGAATTTAAAGCAGGATCTTGCAGAGATACTTGCACACCCACATTCATTGCAACATTATGCACAATAGCCAAGAGGAGGAAGTAACCCAAATGTCCATCAACAGATGAATGGATAAACAAAATGTGGCATATACCTATAATGGAATATTATGCAACCTTAAAAAAGAAGGAAATCTGTCACATGCTACAACATGGATGAATCCTGAGGACATTATGCTAAGTGAAATAAGCCAGTCATAAAAGGACAAAACCTGTATGATTCTACTCATGAAGTGGCTAAAGTAGTCAAAAGCATAGAAACAAAGTAGAAAGTTGTTTGCCAAGGGCTGAGCAGAGAGGTGAAGGGGGAATTCCTGTTTAATGGGAATAGAGTTTAAGTTTTGCAAGGTGAAAAAGTTCTAGAAATCTATTGCACAACCACGCGAATATACTTAACAATGTTGAACTGTATATTTAAAAATGGTTAAGAGATAAATTTAATGTTACATGTTTTTTTTTTTAACATACACACACACACGAAATTAGCTGTGTAAAGTACAGTTTCCAAAAAAGTACAAGTCAAATGTTTATCTGGGCTGATCTTCTAATTATGTTCTAATAAATATACATAATTCTGGAGTTGGTAATTCTATTATAACGCCCATCTGATTGGTCAAGTCTTTACGGCCAATGAGTAGCACAGTACTGAGAAATTATGTATTAATCACTAGACAGATATCTCAGGAGTTTTATGCTAAATTTATCACTTTCCTTAAAAAGAGAGCTGTTGGTTTGTAGCGACAAAATTTAGTGGCAGATGAAACCAAAGCAAGAATGATTATTCACATCTTGGTGTGACAATCCCAGTTGGTTCCTGGGTGAATTTCATTCTATTTTGCCTGACATCAAGATTTCAATGTACATGGCTCATTAGTGCTTGTAGGCATTTCTATAATGGCAATTTATTACACTTTCAGGTGACAGAATCTGTCCTTTGAAGAACTGCTTTCTGACCTCCTCCTCTTTCCACCCACAACACCTGCCAGATGAAGTGGCCTGTTCTCTTTTCCTGTCCCCATACAGACACTGGAAGTTTTTGTGTGCAGGAGAGCAGGGCTGAAAAGCTTTGGCAGGAAGGTTTTTGCAGCAGCCTGCCTGTCGAACTGCATGGATCAACAATTTCTCAATTAGAAGAAGATAGACGAGAAGATAAAGTATGCGGGGACTGTAAAGCTTCAAGCAGCAGCTGAGGAAGATTTTGGAACATCTGGTCAGAATATATTTCTTTTTAGGTAAGCATTCCTTTTTACAACGAGCATATATAAAGCGTGAAATTGGCTTACCCCAGCTCCTCCTTACAAGGGAGAAGCTAGTTAGATTTATCACTCCTTTGATGCAGGTCTGGAGAGAGTGGGGTAGCATGTGGCATTCCCACCGGAGGTTCCCCCAAATCCTTTGGGCTCTTCTCAGAGAGAACATTTGTCTGCTATATCAAACCCATTTTTAAAAACCTGTTCAGGTTGGCAGTGTAAAATACCATTCACAAAAATAAAACCCAATTCATGATGTGTCTGTTTTTTTCCTCCATGAAATTTATGTCTGAGCAACGGATGCCATCATCACAAAACTTCTCTCTCTCTTGATTTAAAAAGTTGATTCTTTGTGTATGTGGCTCATTCCCTTGCTTTGTTAAATTTTAAAATTTCTTTCATGTTGGGCAATAAACGCTGAATGAATGGTTTTGTCTGTATCTGGCTTCATGTTGTGTGTGCATAGCATCCCCAAACCAAACTGCATTGCTTTTTTACTGTGTAAGACTGTAACTAACAGGTTTCATAATGCACCCTTTTTTAAGAGAATAGCATAACCAGCCAATAAAACCAAATTACCAGTTATTTTAAAATTGTATGAACAGACTGCAGAAGGAGAGCTGAGTTCAAATTAGGGCTTCCCAGTTCATGGAAAATTTTAAATCCCTATGCTGGAAGAGTATATTTCATTTAATGGTAATTGCTTACATGGCATTGTGTTATATTATTATCCATGCTACAATAATTCGAAATCAACCTCACTTTATGAAATATACACTAATCACATTTAGCGTCACATCCGAAGTGCTTTTAAATATTCATCTATAATAAACATGGTTTTAAACTAATGTACATAAAAGGAAATTTTTCTAATTTGGGATTTTCAACTTACTGATTCACTTCCCCTGTACCCAAACTAAGCATGCCCTTTATTAAACAACCATGCAATCAGATAATTTACATACATTCCTGTATTTCCCCATTATTCTTTAGCTCTTAAAATAGTTCTGAGTTTCAGCTGTGGCTTACATAAAATTTAGCCTTGTAATAACGAAGGTCTATTATTTATGCAAGGCTTTCTGTAATATAAAGAAAAAAAATGATTAGAAACTTTTTACACTCCAGGAGAGAATGAGATTAGTTGAAGATAGAGCCCTACGGAGTTAAAACTATTCCAGAAGCAAAGAAAGGCTTAGCAAATCATATGAATTTCAGGGTACAGTTAAGCTATACTGTCATCTTTGGGTGTGCTATACATTTTCATTAAAACAATTAAGATCAAACTATATTGAAATAACCCGGAGTCTTTAGGTTTCATCCAAAGACAAACTAAAAGTTGAATCAATGGAAAGAGTTAATCTTTTCACCTCTACTTACATCCAGAAGGGAAGAAAAACAGCCTCACCTTATGTAGCTAGTACACACAGTTCAGGAATCACCATTACTGTGAATTACCAGTTTCCTTTTCTTTATTTCCGCCCTCACTGTGCCCTGCCTGCCCTTGGTCATTTCACTGTTCATTAGCACCTCACTAGAAGAGGGAGAGGAGAAAGAAGAGGATGTGAAATTAAGCATTCAACTTTGTCACTTGGTAACAAAGGTGACAAAGAGGTTCAGGAGGAGTTAAAACTAAGAGTTAAAAATAGATGTTAAAATTATCAATGTATTTCAGCGACCCATGCTGGGCATGTCATTATCAGAACTAATTAAGAGTTAGCCAAGTGACAATGCATTTCTACAACAGATGTCAGCACTTTCCCGAAATCCGCTCTGTGATTGGAGAAGGTTTGGTTCATGTATAACAAGCATTTAGAAAAAAAAGAAAGAATGAATCCCTGTTTTATAAAATAAGGGGTTCAAATAATGATTTCTATTGTGCAAATTCCTTCAAAATTCTGTTTGTTAAAGACATCTGTCAAAAGATAGAGATATCATCTAGTTGTATATTTATGATTTTTCACTTTAACTTCAATTTAAAAAAAAGTAAAAAGAATAAATATGTCTAGGAGAAATAGAGAAGACTGCAGGGTGGTGTGAGCTCCAGCTCCCCAAATCAAGGAGGGCAAAGTCACAGAATGCGAAATAATTCAGGAGTGGAATGGTTCTAACGCACCCTCATCTTTTTCTTTCTTTTCATAGAAACCCCAAAAGTTTGTTCCCCAGTCTCCCCTGTAAATGCCCAGTTGCTTCTTTAGTTGCAGAAAAAGAAGAAAGAAAAGAAGGGAGAACAATGGCTCAGAAGACTGAAACTAAGAGCCAGATGGTTAATTCAGCTATGAAGGGCAAAGGGAAGCCCCAAACACCATTTGGGGTAGATCCTTTTAAGGCTCCTAGGATTGAGGAAATCAGGTGGTACCACTTTAAATGTTTGACTATGAGTGAGTCATTGGAGAGCCACTTTTGGTAAGTTTAGGAATCAGAGAACAAAGTTGTCCCGCTGCAGATTGATCTGTTTCCTGCAGGGCTGAACAGATTATGGCTTCGGAGCCGGGCTGTCCTTGTTGGAGGGCACAATGCACCATAGATTTTTATTTTCACGAATCAGACTCCAGAGGTTTGTGGTCTTCCAGACAGCAGCTGGCGCCGGGCAGAGGCATCTCTTCGGGCCGGAGCTGCTGGCGACCGCGCGGCGCTTGGCTATGCGTCCCAGGCAGGCGGGCCAGCACCGCAGCCTATGCCTCCCGTTCCGAGCAGACGCCGTTCCCTTCTGGAAGGGCTCTGGGGGCTCGCAACTGACTGCTCCTCAGCAAATTTGGGGGAAGAGGAGCTGGTTTGAAGGAAAGGAGGGAGTAGGTTTGGAAAAGGGTTGGCTGCTTCTCATAACTCTGGTGCCTGAAGGGGGTGAGATAGACGGTGGCCAAATAAACTGAAGGGAGATGATCCCATTTGGAGTAACGAGGATTTCTGGATGAGCCGACGATGTGCCCTGCAACTGTCGATTTGGCAGGAGATTTGACTCAATCAACTGCTGTTTGGTTCCTACTTCAAACCGACCTCGCCCCCCCCCCCCCCCCCCCCCCCGGGCCTGTGTTCTGACCGACTCCCAAGACTCGGGTTGGGAGCGAGCGGAGCAAGCAAGAATCAAAAGTCAGCCTTCCTTTGGTCTCTGTTTGTGGCAGATGTACAGCTGGCTTGGTTCTGAGCAGGTTGGTGTGTGAGGGGAAGCCAGAGCCGCTTCGTCTCTTTGGCGAGGTTTGGGTGTGTGTCTTGGGTGGGTGGGTAGGAAGAGGTAGGTAGCAGGGTTAGGCGGGAGGATTGAGCAGAGCCCCCTAAATATCTTCTTAGCTGCCCCTCCAGCCCCCAGCGTCCAGCCCCCGCCGCGCCTCCTCCTGGCGGCGCGGGAGAGAGGAGCGGGTGAGGAGGGCGCGGGGGTGGGGGGCGCCCAACAGCTGGTCGAGCCGCGGTGGCGGCGGGGCTGTCTCTTTAAGCGCTCCGGAGGGGCCGGGCCCGGAGGGCGGCGAGCGCGTTTCCATGGCACCGAGGCTGAGGAAGCTGCGGGGCTGCTGGGCTCGCAGGTTGCCAGTCGCTCCCGGCGGAGCAGGGGCGCGCATCTCGGCGGCCCCGGGCGCCTCGGGGAGTCGCCAAGGCGCTCCGCCTGCGCTCTCCGCGTCGCGGGTGATGCCTAGTGGGGCCGAGCTGCTTTCGCGCCCTCCGCAGGGAGACGCATCTCGTTGGACCCGCGAGCCCGCACACCAACTTCTGCCCGCCCAGCGAGCTCAACTTCTGCGCGGGGCTCGGACTTGCGGAGCCGGAGTGGCGCGCGGCGCGCAGTCGGCGTGGCGGCTGAAGCAGCTCCGCCCGGCGGAGGTGACCTGGCGACTGTGGCTCTGGTGTGGCTCTGGTGAGCTTGGGTGGCCGCCGGCTGGCCGCCAGGCAGAGCCCTTCATCTCCGTCCGGGCACGTAAGTGGCGCCCGCGCGCTCCGGGACGTGGGGGGAGAGCCGGCCCCGTATGCCTCCGCCCACCCCAGACCTGCCGCAGCCCTGGCGGCCGCAGCCGTTCCCTCCCGGAAGGGATGGAGGGCAGGAGGGGCAGGCGGGCACCGGGCGGGGTCGGCGAGCAGTCCCAGGCAGAGCGCGGCGGGAACGCTGTCCTCAACGGGTCCTCGGGTCAGAGACGAAGACCCGGGGGGGCTGGGTGCTTTCCACCTGACATACTTTCTCAGCGCCTGACAGAATTTTCCCGCAAATTGTGTGTGTGTGTGTGTTAATTTCCTGTTTGGAAGAGTAATTGGCTAATAATAAGTTCCACTTTCTGAAAGGGTTTTGAATGAAATCGTTACTTGACATGCCCTTTCTAGAGACCAAAGTTTATATATATATATATATAGAGAGAGAGAGAGAGAGAGTCTCTTTTTTTTTTTTTTTTTTTTGAGAAGTATCTCTGAGTCCGAAGGAGTGGATTATTCCACAGGTTTCACGAGAGGCGAACCCCGGCTCATTCGCCGAAGTGAGGAGCTGGGGAAGAGAGAATGTCAAGGGCTGAATGCGCAGCCACTTAGATGCCAGCCCGGTTAGGAGAGAACTAAAGAGTAGGAAGATGACTGAAACGCATCCTCTGAGGGTGGGTCATGGTTTCATTTGCAGATTAGAAGTGAAGAAGGGAGGAGATACTCGTTCTTGGTCCCTGTGTGAGCTGTAGTGAGAAGCTCAGGGGAAGTGTGAATCTTTCCCAATTGCCCGGTCGCCTTGACCGGCTGAAGAAGTTTGCATTAAATTCTGTAGCATCAGGGGATCATCATCGAACTGTCTGAGAGAGAAGCCGAATTTAACTGATTTTCCTTTCTGCTCCTGAGCGGTTATGAATAGACGCCAGGGTATTTTGAACCTTTAAACGTCTTTGCTACTTCTTTGCTTCATCTTTGATTTTCTGAAATGTGAATGCTTTATAGTAGAAAAATGGTTTAGAGGAGTACACAAGGCCATCCATACCTTTCTGGGTCTTGACTTTTTCTTGTCAAAAAAATACTATTCTTGGATTCACTTTACATTTCCATATTTCATTCTTCTCATGTGAGATTCGATTTACTACCTGGTTACTGCAAATGTCACTAACCATAAATCTTGAGACATGGCCACAGTGAGGTGGTATCGCAGAACAACTTGCCTACATAGTTTGTAAATACGTTTTTCGGCAGAAATGCAAGAAATTTCTGGGTAGGTGATTTATTTTACATTGATAAGATGTGTCTTGTTTATCTGAATAGGCGTTTCCTCTCCAGTTCACCTCAGGAAACACATCTTACTTTGGGTATCTTGTACATGCATAAACCTCCACTTTTTAGCACCTGCTCTTTTAGCATGCTTGCTGGCTAGCCATGCTCTTACTTTTACAAGCGCTGTTATTGAAGTGGACCCTGGCTGGCCTATTAGGACCCTGGCTGGCCCATGCACATGAAACAGAAAAATTCCTTTGGGGGAGGGACACTGAAAAACAACTGAAATACCACCTCACTTTTCATATTGCTTAGATATTTTAACTCATGTTTCAGTATTGATACTTTTGTTGAAAAGGCTGGAAGGATGACATTGCATTTTTTTTTAAAGGACACTGCTGCTGCAGCTCATTCATTTATCAGGTGAGATGAGATTGGATATTAAAACCAATATAAATTCTTGGGTGTTTAATAGAGATGCTCTTTTTTGGAGTTATTGAGATCACTCTGATGACTCTTAGTACTTTCTGAAATCTGGTTGGGAAACCCTGGTATTAGAGTTAATGGTTTCTTCAGCAGGAACCATGTTGGGATTTAGTGCTAGGTTTCTGCAGATGCCTTTGCAATCGTTGTAGGCATGTGCAATAAAACCATGTATAGCACTTGGCTTCCACACACCTGTCCATCTATTAAATTAAAGAGAATTCTTCCTGAGATTTTGATTGACCTCTGAGGTCCATTATCAGTGAGAGCAGGCTTCTAATGAGATGAGGACCACTAATGAGAACACATCATCCTACTGACTGGCACTTATAGGTCATTAACACAGGTAAAAATTTTGTGTAGCTGATCTTGTACTTGAGCAGATTTTGGAGCCGGGGTGACAACTGAAAAGAGGAAATGACTGTGCAGCTAAATAACAGTCAGCCTAAACGTAATGCATTGTATTACGGTACATTACTCCACAGGTAAGCTCCTTTTCAAAGGAGATTTTACTAATGAAGCAAAAGATGTAATGTATGACTTACAGGTCCTCCAACTCTAATGATAATTGATCTGATAACCTTGTCTTATCACTTTTAGGAAACCCCGTATAACTAAGGTTAGGCAGATTCATAAAGTCAGTATTTCACAAAGAGCGCCTACGTACCTCCTATGTAATTCCACGTTGGAAATCACAGGTAATGAATACTTAATCTTTTTGAATTCTTAGTTAGATGCTAGGCAAATTTCTAACTACTTTACATGTATTATTTCATATTATCCTGGAAATAGCCCTACAAGGTAGGCATCATTATCATCTCCGTTTATGATGAAGAAAGAGACACAGTCAGGTTACGTTCACACTCCAAGAGTTCGTGAGATTTGGATCCAGGTAGTTTGAATTCCAGTGCTGGAGTTCTTAACAAATATCATCCCTTTCAGAACACCTAGGCCCAGCCAGTGTTTCTAAGAAGTTCTTTGTAATCAGTGCCGGGGGTTCTCAGTGGGAGGCTGGCTAGTACCTTCTACCTAGTGCATATTGAGGAACCTGTGGGGCTTTTTTGACTGTTGTGAAAGCTATAGGGTTCTCTTGGCGTTTGGTGCTGGGTATGGAGGAGGGTTGGGGTGCTGATTGTCCTGCGGTGGGTAAGATCGTTCCACACAAGGAAGATCTGCTTTTTCTCCTCACTGAGACTCTTCATAAGAAATTTCCTGCTCTCTCATGGCTGTAGACACTTAAAACACTTAAAGCAATGGGCTCGGCTTAAACTGGGAATTGTGGAATAGGGAAAGCTATCCATGGCAAGTATATTACGAATTGGAGAGTTGTAACCGGTGATGGCATTTAAAAAAAAATTAAGTTTTGGCTGCGTTGGGTCTTTGTTGCTGCACGCGGGCTTTCTCTAGTTGCAGCCAGCGGGGGCTATTCTTCATTGTGGTGCGCGGGCTTCTCATTGCGGTGGCTTCTCTTGTTGCGGAGCACCGGCTCTAGGCACGTGGGCTTCAGTAGTTGTGGCATGCGGGCTCAGTAGTTGTGGCGCATGGGCTTAGTTGCTCCGAGGCATGTGGACTTTTCCAGGACCAGGGATTGAACCTGTGTCCCCTGCATTGGTAGGCGGATTCTTAACCACTGCGCCACCAGGGAAGTCCCGGTGATAGCATTTTGATAAAGGGGTATTGAAGAGTTTACTTATGTTAATGGTACTCTGCAAATGTTTTCTCAAGGATTAAATAGATGGAAATAAACTCTACTCCACATCTTTGAGACATCAAAGGAAAATGACTGGCTGTAATACACTCTATTAAAACTTATCCTTTGTGATGCTCTCTTGTAAACACTTGCATAATTATTGTATACAACATGATGGATGTAGTAAACATGAGAGTGTTGCAGACAGATATCACACAGGCAGAAGTCTATAAAGGCAGATCCAGTAGCTGAAGCTCCTGGGACTTGAGATACTTGGCATTCTCTGACACTTGGGGGGGATTTTAAAAAGGTATGGTCACTTTGTGACTCAACAGTCTCCTAAACTGTTTAAGACAGCGCGCATCCATTCCCTAATGTAGGTATCCAATACAGGTTGACATACAAATCCAAAATGTGCCTGATCTGATACAGTTTATCCACTCGAAACACATGCCTGTAGAACTGTTTAACCTCAGCCTTCTGTAGCTGATGTAGAAACTTGTGGTCAGAGTGGCAGAGATTTAGATTTTCAAATAATGAATAAATTTAGAAGTAGAGAAAGGTAAAAAGGTTTAATAATTCAGAATCACACCATGCTGGAATTTGTTTTATTTTGGTTTTGTTTTTTACTTCTGAGAAAGCCTGAAATTGAGCCAATTAGAGACGTCTGGGGCTAATAACAGTCCACTTTTAAATTTACAAATAATTTAAGAATGGTCTGTGGTCTGTCATTTACTCAGTGTAATTTAGTTCAAAAATATTTTCCTTTTTCATGAAGTCAGCCACACTGAGTATAAAGTGAAGGAGAGAAGGCTGGGTGTTCTCTCCATGGGCAAGGCATTATTTCTAGTAATTTGTATTTATTGATATCTTTCATCCTAACAACAATCCTCTGAGGTAGATAATACTATCATCTCTATTTTTCAGATAAGGACACTGAGGCAGAGAGAGAGGTTAAGTAACTTGTCTGAAGTTTCACAGCTGAGAAGTGGCGGGATGGGCTTTGGACCCATTCCAACCCCAGAGACTTGTTCATAATCACTGTTACTTGTGATGGTCCCTCTGCCCTTGACCTCTCCTTTCTAGGCTTCCTAGGGTCTCAAATTACCAGCCTCCCAGACCCTCCTGCTTATATTTAGCAGTAGTTTACTCTTTCTCCTATTGCTTCTAGTGGACCTGAGCCTCACCTCGGCCATGTAGTTTTAGCAGTCGACTTCAACCCATACTTTATCGATGAGATTGACATTATATTATTTAATATATAATATTTTGTCAGGCTCCCTGTTCTCAGCTTCAATGTTGTTTTCTGTATCTTTACTTCTTTCTTAGGTGTCTCATGGGAATAACTTTCTACTTTCTTCAAGGTAATCCCTTCCCTATATGTTCCACATCCCACCTTTAAAATTTTTCTATATTAGTCATCTCTTTTCTTTCTTTTATTGCCAACTCTTTGCTTTCTACTATTTTTTTCTCTTCTCCCCAATGTGTCCAAGTCACCTTATCTACATCTCTTTCTGTTCCATGTTTATATGTTTGTGTCTATATGTGGATCTGTTTTGACCTTGCTTCTCTCCTTCATCTTCAATTTCTCAAGAACAGCTCTTTGATGCTTACCAGTGATCTTATCATTGATCATTTAAACCACTGCAGTCTGGCTGAAATTCCTTCTCAGAGGCTGCCTTTTTTTCCAGGACTCGCCCTACTCTCATTTTCCCGTAGTATGTGATATTACTGCCTATTCCTGTTTCCCACTTCTCCACTGCTGCACTTGTTCCTTTCCTTTGTACACTCCGTATCATCTGTAGTTCTCCTGCACTGGCCCCTGCTTTCTCTCACCTTCTATCCTCATTCCTCTTCCCGTTCTATATACTTTACCTGGTTTATCGCTTCCTTTCCACTGGCTTCTATCATATGTTCTATTCTGGTGAGACCCAGATCTGTACATCTAGCCCCGTTCTCTTCAGAGCTACATACTTGCATTTTCAACGATAGATTTATCATCACCATTGGGTTCAGACTCAAAATGTCCTTAGATAATCTCTAGTTATCAACGTTCTGTCCCTCTGAGGTACTTCCCTCATCTTCCCCTCCCTTCGTATTTGAAATCCTTTCTCTGTCACTTTTCTCCCACTTTACCTTGTAGTTATATTATGAGCTTTAGGTGGGATGATTATGGAAAGGTCTTTTTATATGACAATTGGATAACTAGAAATTAATTTTTATATTCCTATCGGGTACCAAAATTCTAGAAACACCAGCAAGGAAATATCTCTTGAATTAATTCTCTTCCCCATTGCCAGCACTAAAGCCCAGCCAAGCTATTTTTACTCATAGACTGCTATAGTCATCTCTTGGTTAGTCTTGTTTCATATTCTCTGGATCCTCTTTATTTTTATTATATATATGGTTTAACTTTCATCAAAGTTGGTTTCTAAAGCACAGACTTACTAGCATCATTTCCTTTCTTAAAAACTTTGATTGTCCATGGAGTAAAGTTCGAGCATCAGAATATTATTCTTAAATAGCATTTATTAAATGCCAGGAACAATTTAAGTACTTTCCATATTTTAATTCATTTAATCCTCACAACAACCCTATCAGAGGGTAATACTGGTATCCACATTTTATAATGAGGAAATTGAGATCTAGAGAAGTTAAGGTTTTCTGGAGAAATTGCATATAAAGGTATAAAGCTCAGGAGAGTTTATATTGTTAATAATTTTAAAAGCTAGGCTATGAACCCAGACTGTTTGACTGTAGATTCTTGCTCTTAACTTGCTCTTAATTATACTCTATTTAAGATTTTATCTTTCTGGTAGTATTCAATTTCATAAACATTTATCAAATAGTTAAAAAAATTTCCTTTAGTTCCCTTCTCCTTGTCAGGAACTCTGAAGTGTGTAAGATTTTACTCTACCTTCAAGGTAACAAGTTAGTTTGCCACAGTACATGGCTGCTGACAGAAGATATGAGGCTCCTGGTCAGAGACAAAAGACTTTATTAATCAAGCCAGAGCAGGTAGTGTGAGCTTCATGTTTGCATAGGCTTCCATCCCCCCCACCCCCAATTCCATGGGGCAATGAGGAGTGGCCCAAATGGATACTGTGTACATAGTGGATTTATGTCGCAGCTGAGGAACCTGGGCCTTAAAAAATCTCCAACCTTATAAGGGGGCTGTTAGCAACCTTGCCCAACTTTTGCCCTTAGAGGGAGACATCGTCTTTATTATCCTTCTCAGGAAACAACTCTGTCCTCAGCCCTGGCAGGACACACTCTCTAAATCTTCCAAAGCTGTTTGCTATATACACACATCCTTCTAGAACAAAAGCCATCAAAGCGTCTTCACAAAGTATGAAGAAATGTTAAGAGACCTTGAAGAATTGTCTCCCAACACCCCTAACGTTTTCCTTCCCAATTTCAACATCGTGAACTTTGCTAAAGCTTAAATCTAGTTTTGTTCTCTTTTGCTAAATCCAGCACTTGTTTTTCCAATTCTTTTTCAATAGGCGGGAAACTCTGGAACTAGATGAACACAGAGGTTTAATGAGCTGACTCAAGGGGCTATGTTCAAATCCCAAGTATCTGTCTTTCCTCCACTGAAGCTGAAATCAAATCACTAACCTAGTTGCTTAATGTGTAGCTGATTTTTTTTCTTGTTACTTCCATTTATCAAATAGTTGGTCAATGTCAACTACTTTGCTGGGCTTTGGAGATACAGAGAGGATAAGGTGACGCTCTGTCCTTGAGCCACTCATAGACCTGGGGGGAGATCAATGAACAGACTAGAACCTGTCAAAAGAAAAAAACGTTGCAGAGATGGAACATATAACCTAGTTGGAGGGAAGAAATAATCCAGGGCCTCAGTGTAGGTTTTCAAGAGTGTATTTTTCTTAAGCTGATTCATTGAGTAAAGGTTAGATAGATGATAAAGGTGGTGCTGGTGGGTTCTAGTTGGTGAGAAGAGCATGTGCAGGAAGAAGGAGGTCTCCTCTCCTTTAGGAAAAACCATAAATCATTTTCTTAATGGTATGTCTGGAGGGAAGAATATAAAAGGAGCCACAGTAGAAAATGGGTTTAGGGCAGCTGAGAGGGGTTAGAGCTCAGGAAGGACCTTACATATCAAATTGAGAGCTTTGAATTTGGCAGTAGACCAGGGAGGAGCCAGGAAGTGACTGACTGAAAGCAGGGGAGGGACCTAGTCAGATTTGTGTTTATTGAATGAAGAATGACCTGGAGAGAGGAGAGGCCAGAGGTAGGGAGCCTAATTAGGAGGTTCCTTCAGTAGTAGAGGGAGAAGTGGTATGAGTCTTATTAACAAAGGGAATAGTGGTGGTGATGAAAAGAAGGGACAGATTCCAAAGAAGAGTTGGTGAATGTGTGGAAGAAAGGGAGTGAGAGAGAAAGAAGACTTGAGGTGACCTCTGGGTAACAGAGAAAATCAGAAACACAGGAAAGGCAAGAAGAAGGTGAGCTCGGCAGTGACGCTGTGGGCACTTACGTGTCTGTGGGATCTCGGATGGAGACATTCTGGGGAAGCTCCACAGAAGGGCCTGAGGCTAGGAAAATGGTCTGGGCTAGAGCTATATTTGGGTGTTGAAGTAGCAGGAGACAAATATGTATAAAACGTGAGGAGAAAAGATTATCGAAGAAGGAACCTGGGGAATTGTAATATATGACAGGAGGACAGATGAAAAAGGACCCAAGGAGGAGATTAAGAAACTGCCTGAGATGAAGGAAAAAGGGAGTGTAAATGCCATGGAAGGCCTCAAGAACGTTAAACAAAAGAGGAACATGGAAAGTGAGGCTGTCGCTACTGAAAAGTAATTGACTTAGAGTTACCCAGACACACTTGATGGAAGAACCTGGTTTTAGTTGAGAGCTTACCTGTGGCAGCCGTCACTTGCGGTTATGGTGACCAGAAGTGGAGACTCCTGGAGAGTGGTTGCATGTGTCTGAGTTCGTGCTGGACTAGTGTCTGCCATCATTCTCGGCCTCACTATTCCCATTGCCAGACATGACAGGACAAAGGACTTCCTGCTGTCCTATTCCAGCAGCATTAATTACAGATGGGGCACACTTTAAGATCAACTCACAATCGCCAAGGCATTTTCCTTGGTTCTGTGGAGATTGTCAAGATGGGCAAGATAAAGTCCCCATCCCCAAGCAACTTCTAAAACTGTGTTCTTTGTTGTGGGATAGTTAAGTACCATAAAGGACTTAGACCAAAGTATGAATGTAATTAAAAAGGAAGGAGAAACCAAACTCATGAGAGGAAATCATGGAAAGCTTCATGGAAGCGGTGGCATTTGAAGGCGAGGTAGGAATCAAAGCAGAAGAGCATCCATTACAGGAAGAGAGCAGAGCACGGCAAGGCCTCAGAGGCTGTTGGAAGGGTGGGGTATCTTCCATGGGGTGACAGATACTGTGGTTAAATGGTGTTGCCATCATTGCTCCCATGCCCTTGGAACTCTCCCCTCACAGGGTACCCCCCAGTGTTCTCCACACTTTCCTTTACTCTCATTGAACTTCCCAGCACAAAAGTCATCTGTTTCACAGATAACTTCCAGGTCCCTCAGATATGATTAGCCGACTGTCTGTCCCAGCAATCTGAGCTGTCATTCGTATTTGGCGTGAAGATCTCTAGTTTTCTCGAAGAAATCTATTTGATAGCCCTGTGATAATGAGGAGGACATGTTCGGAATAAGTGAAGACTTTTCCAGCCAACTGTTTGTAAAGTCAGCTCCTGGTACATAAATTATGTGGCAACTCATGATCTGGGAAATGTTTTCTGTCACTCTTCAGCGGACGGTTTTCAGTGGTGTTAAGTGTTCTTCCT
Source organism: Aethalodelphis obliquidens (assembly GCF_003676395.1). Classification (NCBI taxonomy): domain Eukaryota; kingdom Metazoa; phylum Chordata; class Mammalia; order Artiodactyla; family Delphinidae; genus Aethalodelphis; species Aethalodelphis obliquidens. The sequence goes on along the minus strand of NW_020837945.1, from coordinate 97,619,502 downwards.
CACCGATATGGTTAATTAAGAATCGACAGTAACTCTGAGCTTTAGTGGCTTTTACTCTTGAGGGAAGAGGCCATCCGAGGAGACTTGAGGTGTGGTTTCTCTGAACTATTAAGAGCACTATTTTCATGGTTTACCGTAGTGGATTCTGATCAGGATCAGGAGAAAGGCAACCTAATTTTGAATTTTTTTTTCCTCTGGAGCTTAAAGCACTAACCTTATTTGAAGTACTTCCAGATTTTCATTATACTGTAAAGGGTTTGATTTATAGACAAAGGTATGTGACAATAGAATAACAGTCAAATTGTATTGCTTTTTTTATTTATTGTGGAGTTTAAACAAATTTTGGCTATCCTAGCTTACAAAGTCCCAAAGATAAGAAAACTGTTCTCAGCGTGAATAAACTGGGAATGTATCTTGACATCAAAAATTTATTTTCTAATGCCTTTCACGGTTTGTTCATGCTGAGAACCACTTCTTATCTTTTGAACTTTTGAACTCTCTCTGTATCAGGATGAGCAAAAATGAACACGGGTTTCCTTTCAATGGACTGAAATACCACATGTAAAATAAAACAAGTAGAAACTCAAGACACAGCAATACACACTGGCCTATTATGTGATAACAGAATAGTATTTGTACTGGGCTTTAGGCATGTTATATGCAATATGAAATGAATTTTGAAATAGGAAACACAATAGGCAGCAGCCATTAAAAGGTATGCCTTAAATCTCTTGTAAAGCACATCTTGCTTGAATTCAACTGACAGTAACAAGTTGGGACCAGGAAATGACTCAGTCAGCATTCTCCTTTCATAAATCTATTTATAGTAGAAACACCATTAACCTTTTAATTGTTTCACAGCTAAAGTTGCTGTGAGTGCCACCTTTAAAAGGGCTCAGGTTCATTAAAATTTAAGGGACCAGTAAGTTCATAGTCTACTCTAATGACCTAGGATGGTTGTGAAGGCTCTAAATATAGTTTTGCCTCACTGAACAACTGAGGGATTCTTTGTCGTGGCCAGGTGTGCTCCCAGTAAGTTGTTGCATCGTCCCATTTCAACCCCACCAGAAAAGTCTCCCCCCTTCTCCCTCATCTGAATCCTAGGGTCTCCTAAAGTCCTGTTGAGTGTCTTCTGTCAGTTTTTATTTAGTTGGCCATGTTAATTCTGCAGCTAGATTTTAATTTCATCGAGGGCAAAGTGTGAACCCAGTAATTGTTTGTTGGATTTAAACTGGTCACAGATAATCTGTTTCTGCAGCCCCTCTATTGCCCCCTCGTAGATAAAAAGGTACCCCAAACTTATTGATAAGCATTGGGAGTTCTTGTTCTGGCTGTGCTACTTATTAGCTGGGTGAGACTATAACATCTCTGGTCTCTAGTTTCTCCTTTATCTGTTAAAACAGATGTTCCAAGAGATATTGGGCTGGCCAAGAAGTTCATTCGTGCTTTTCCATACTATTTTACGGAAAAACATGAACGAACTTTTTGGTTAAGCCACTACCTGTTCTTCAAGGATTAACCAGCCTTAAAATATGTCCCTAATGTGATTTGTTATATATGATTATTTAACATTGGTCCCTTAAATGTAGGGAAATGTCTGCCCAAGACATTATTTTTTCTGTTTGGCTTTATTGTATGTTAAGCCTTCCCTGATAAGATGTAGTTAAAGGATCCTTTTTCTCTAAAGAATGTTTCTGGTTGATAATAGTGAAACACTCTCATTTGCTTATAGAGATAAAATATTTGATTTTCTAAGAGAAAACTGAGATGGAGAGATATAAAGTCTAACATCAAGGGGATCCAGAAGCCTTACACCATCAAAGTGCATTAAACACCAGGAAGATCCAAGATCATTTGGGATGCTAAGGATCTATTGTTTTTTTTTTTTTTTTTGCGGTACGCGGGCCTCTTACCGTTGTGGCCCCTCCCGTTGCGGCGCACAGTCTCCGGACGCGCAGGCCCACCGGCCATGGCCCACGGGCCCAGCCACTCTGTGGCACGTGGGATCCTCCCGGACCAGGGCACGAACCCGCGTCCCCTGCATCGGCAGACGGACTCTCAACCACTGCGCCACCAGGGAAGCCCTAAGGATCTATTCTTAATCCTGGGGTTTGGCAGTAATATTAGGATGCAGATTATACAATAACAGTAATAAGAGGGAGCATGATGTGTTCATTTATCCTTTTTACCATGTGATTTTTGTGTGTTTGTAAACCTGAAGAGTGAGGTGAACTAGGTTTGTGTGATTGTCAGTTTCTGGAAGTGAATCCTATGGGCTTTGCCCACACTGTGTGTTCAGTTTCCAAGTACTCTTTTTCGCCTTCAAAAAATAGCTTCACGAGAAGTCTGCAGCCTGGAAAAGGGCCCTCACCAGACCCTGCTGCCACCCTGACCTTGGACTTCCAGCCTCCAGAACTGTAGGAAATAAATTTCGGTTGTTTATTAAAAAAAAAAAAAAAAAAAAGGCTTCAGACTCACTGCCAGAAGATTTTGGTTAGTGGTGGTAAATAATGACCAGAGTAGATTTTAAGAAATCTTATGCCAAGGTGATACTTTTACAGGCCAGATCTGCACTAGAGGCTCTTGAAACTCTTTTGATTTAGGAGGTACGTGCTTCGGTTTCACCATTTCTTCTTTTGTCTTGTAGTTTTCCTAAAAGTTATTTCTATTTCCAGTAGATTTTGTCTGTATGATATCAGCACACAAGCTGCCCTTTTTATGTCTTAAATTACTTACCCATCTTACATTTACACACTAGTCTGGTTTACCTGACAGTGTATGTTGAAATAAAAAATATTTTCATTATCACTTATCCATAATTTTGAAATCCAAAAAGCTCTAAATATTGGCAGGTACTTTTTTGGTTGTTGCTGTTATTTGTCATAAACTAATTTGGTGGCAAAACCTACACCGAGCTGATCTGAGTCTAATTATAGACTTTATTTTATTCAATATGAGAATCCTCAAGTTTCTTTAAATAAATATTAATGGGTTTGGTTAGGGTGTGACTCTAGACACTTCTGGGCACATATGCACCATACTGCCTATCTAGAATCTGAAAAATTCTGAACTCCAAAGCAATTTGGCCTCAAGAAATTCAGATACTTCTAACCTATATTTGTAAATATGATATTTGAAGAACATACTGATTTTCACAGGATAATTTAAATTTTTAGAAGTTTTTTCATTCATACCATTCTTTTATAAAATGAGGAATTGCTTTTAAGCAAAGAAGTACCCACCTATTTTTGTTTGTTTAAATTCTGAATGTTGGGTGGTGTAAAGAAGGAAGGTTCAGCTTCTTCTGTTCCCCAGAGTAAAAAAGAACATTATCATAATGTTAATGGATATTTTTTATCTGAAATCCCAACATTTTATAATATACTTTGTCAAAAGTAAAAAAAAAAAAAAAAAGCAGATTTTATCATTGAAAAATGTTCCCAGGGACTTCCCTGGTGGTCCAGTGGTTAAGACTCCATGCTCCCATGCTCCCAATGTGGGGGGCACGGGTTCAATCCCTGGTCAGGGAAATAAGATCCTGCATGCTGCATGGTGTAGCCAAAAATTAAAAAAAAGAAAGAAAGAAAAAATTTCCCATTTTAATAATCAGAAAATAGAGATTAGATAGTCCTTTAAGGGTAATGCATGAAAATGAGTTTTATTGTTATTCTCTTAAGCCCATTGCTTCTGTATGACAGAAGCAGAAACAATGGAATCCATTGAGCAGGATCTCCATGCCAGGAAACATGACAAGGGTTTTCTACATTGTTTCATTTTATTTCATCTGAACAACAAACTCTGTGCAGTTGTACCATGCCTCTAATGTTGAAAAATCATTATTTAGGGATAGCGATAAGGCAAAACAAAACCCATTTCTACAATTTAGATATTTTATTCATTCCAATTTTATTCTCTGTGAAGTAAGGATAAAACTTCTTTGGTCCTACTCTTGGTTACTTTTTTTTTTTGCGGTACGCGGGCCTCTCACTGTTGTGGCCTCTCCCGTTGCGGATCACAGGCTCCGGACGCGCAGGCTCAGCGGCCATGGCTCACGGGCCCAGCCGCTCCTCGGCATGTGGGATATTCCCGGACCTGGGCACAAACCCATGTCCCCTGCATCGGCAGGCGGACTCTCAACCACTGCGCCACCAGGGAAGCCCTTGGTTACTTTTTATGATGTCTACTTCCAGAGGGTGAACTGGTCTTTTGAAAGGTAAGGTGGTCTGGTTAGGATCAGTCTGCTGGACCCCCTAGTACTAGATTGATATTAAACTTTCCTATTTCACTTTCTTCATAAATTTTATTTGGTTCTGTGAAGTCCTTATTTTGACTCCAACAGCCGCTATATTTTTGAGATTGCATTTGTGATAGATCCATAGCTGTTTAGACTCTGGTAAGCTCTTAGTTTCCAAGGAGAGTCAACCAAAATTCCTAACTCACTTTGCTGTAGTCCTTGCATTTCAAATTAAATATGCTTGTGCTATTCTCTTTTGTATGTAGAATCTGCATGACCACATGTTGCATTATTAATGGCCTCCCCAAGGCTTCGCTTCTTGCTGACTACTTCAATTATCTCAGAGTTTAAGCTCTTCATCTGGTAGCGTAGGTGGGGCACTTATGTTTCTAGCATGACTTTCTAGCCTAGCAGGAAAGAAGCCTGTTCTGAAGAAAATAGGGGTCCTCTTAAGGTGGGGTAGAGTCCCTTGGTAGGGGGTTCTGGTGCCCGTGGAGACAGATACTTCAGGAGAACCTAAGGGCCTGGAAGAAAAGTTAATTCTAAAGGACCCCAGAAGCCCAAGGAAGACACTTTTACATCTGACAGACTGGCCAAGAATTGAACATGAAGAGGAGATAAATAGTCTCACAAGGGAGGGGGGGCTACACATGGGCAGGATTGCAGGTAAGGCTTCCTGCCTCCGTTCTGTGTGGCAACAAGAGATAGTAGGGCTTTTGACCTACAGACAAATTAAATGCCAGCTGTCAAAAATGTGAGCTTTATGGCTGAGCCTTTGCAGTTGTGTGAGATGGAAAACATATTTGTGAGAAAGCAGCTAGGAATGGAAAGTCTGAATTAAAATTAATTATTGCTTGAAGGAAAGATAAATGCCTATTCTGATTGAACCGGAGGCTAGCAGTGAAATCTATTACATGAACATATCATCACTGTCTGTTTCATTGTGTACTTCATTTGCCTACGAAAGGAAACTTGTTTTCTTTTGAAAACCATCTTTAAAATTTCTGTGTGTTAGCAAAAAAAGTGGAAATGGCCTAAATGTCCAACAGCGAGGAAACAGTAAGGTAAATTATGGTGTATCCATTACGGTGGAACATTTATGCAGCTATTAAAAATGATGTTTACAAAGAATTTTAACGTTCTATAAAATGCTTATATTATAAGTCAAAAAAGAAGCAGGATACAAATGTAACAACATGATTTTATACAGAAATGTATAAATATAAAGACAATAAGCACAAAAGGAGGGAAATGCATCAAAATGTTTTAATAGTGTTTTATCTCTTGGTGGTGAATTATGGATAATTTTTATCCCCTCATCTACAGTTCTCAGTTTTTGCCAGTTTTTCTATAATGAACATCTATTACTTTTTTCTCAGGATAAATACTTAAAAAAATTCAACTTGCTTCTGAAATAGTTTTCTGACCTGACGTATATTACTGACCAGAGCCACTTGAAGACAACTTCGTAAGACTACTGTTGAGGCCACCAGTGCCACAAAATTATTTCTGATAAGAACCTTTATGGTTCATTTGTATTTCATTAAAAACATGTCATTGTGTGCTCTATCTGGGTTGCTATGATTTATTCCACTGATGGTCCAAAAAAAAAGATGCAGGCAGTGTCCTCTGTTTAAGGTTCTGGAAGCATCCCAGAGCAAGGGGGAAGAGGTAGCTTCGCCTCATGGGCTTCAGTCTTGTAATCTGGCTCACGATTAACTGACATAACCATATTCAGGAACAAGGAGGCCATAAACATGGCTTCTTCAGACCTATAGTGACTAACTCAGAATTACAGTCTTAACATTTAATATACTAGCTTTAAATTGCTAAATAACAAACTTATCGCATTTTTTCCTGCTCCAAAGGATGAGATTAACCTGACTTGGCTTTTAGGTGACTCTTACTTCTGTAACCAGTTGGTTACAGGTAGAACTATTTTGCTTACCTAGAACTCAATTTTCTGGCAGCCTATCTGCCTGGAAAATAATTGAGAATCAGGAAGTGAATAATAATAGTAACACGAATAACAACAGCTAACCCATATTGGGTACTTGTTTTTGTTTTTGTTTTTTTTTTCACTGTACGCGGACCTCTCACTGTTGTGGCCTCTCCCGTTGCGGAGCACAGACTCCGGACGCACAGGCTCAGCGGCCATGGCTTAGTGGGATCCTCCCGGACCGGGCCACGAACCCGTGTCCCCTGCATCGGCAGGCGGACTCTCAACCGCTGTGCCACCAGGGAAGCCCCACTTGTTATTTGTTTTAACTCTGTGGGGTACTTTACCTCATCATCTCATTTAGCCTTTACAAAAAACATATGCAATTGTATTGCTTTCCCTAGTTACAAATGAGAAGACTGAGGCTCAGAAAAGTTGAGTAGCTTGTCCAAGGTCACATAGCTAGTTGCTCTGGAGCTAGAAACTGAACTACATTCCAAAGCCCAAACGTATACTTAACTAGTACAGTAAATACAAAGTGCAAACTGATGTCACAAAGTCTCTATTCAGAAAATGCTGGATTTTAAACTTCAAGTTCTCAAGTAAGAATCACTCTATTTTTCAAATGACTTTTGCAGATTTACAAATAACATATTTGAAAAGAGGAAGAGAGGACTTCTAGAAGCAGGAATTGATAGTAAAAAAGAAGATATGCCTGTAGACTGATAGTAAGAGGAGCCGAAAAAAACTAGAATATATTCTCGAGATCTCTGAAAGCATTATATTCTGGATTGGTTAGGTAAGGCATCCTGTTCACTTTATTAAGTGTACCAATGAGTAAATATGGAACTTGATCATGGTAGATTTATCTTGTCAATAAAATGTTAAGTTCAATGTAGTCCTAATTGTTTTGACGTCTCTAATTTTATTATATAACGTATACATTTCATGGAGAAAAGATTAGAATCTACAGATGAGGTAACAAAATAAAAATCTTTCATAGTCTCACAACCAGAGATATCCACTGTTAACATTTTGAAAAAGCTACACAATATAAATACAAATGTAAATATAAATATGTATGTTTATGTTTTAACAAAATGGGACCATGCTTTACTTTTTAATATTGTCCTCACTATCATATGAGCATTTTTTAAAATGTTCTTTGATTATGAAAGTAGAGAGGTATATAATATATTTGAGAATGATTTTCTTCCAGAAAGGATTAAAAAAGAACCTGAAACATTTATTTGATGCTTTAAGGAAAAATGCATCTTAATCCAGAAAATTATTTCATGTGAATCAGTTCATTTCTTAATTATGCTATATCAGTGAAGCACTGATGTACTTGAGTTATCTTCATGCCACAGAGCTCTCATTGTTCTCCTCTATTTAGATTAAACCTTTTAAAGTAACCTTTTTTTTTCAGTAAAGAAAAAAGGATCAATAATGAGAGTGATAATTTAAGAGTGTTTTGAAAGGAAGAGTATACATTCCCTGACTGGAGCTGATGTAATTTAAAGCCATCTGCTTCTTTCACTTGAGATGCAGTTAGCTTTGTACCCATCAGCCTACTTAATTCAGGGGGAGGGGCAGGACCAGCTTCCAAAAACTGTGTTTTCATTTGCTATTTCATTTGACAAAGATTTATCGAGCACCTACTTTGTGTGCGTCCTTGCCTTAGATGCTTATTTAATGCAAAGAGGTATAGGATGTTTCCTCTGTACTCAGAGAAGTCCAGTCTAATGTAAAAAAGCAAATAAGAAGGTAATTGCCATTCAGTATGATAGGTGCAAGGAGAGAAGTGAGCTTGGGGGCTATAGAAGCACATGGTCCAGCTTCTTTGGCCATAGAGATGCCTGCGTGAAGTGTCTTGAGAGTGAGAAGGTAGGTGAGTGATGACGGGAAGGAGGGTGATGAAGTATGTTTCAGGTAGAGTATGTTTCATGTATAAAAGGTTTTGGGGACTACAGAACAAACATGCTGTGTTTAGGGTCATAGGGATTAGGATCTAAGGCGGAACAAAGCTTGAGAATTGGCCATGGCCTATCAAAGAGGCATTGTATGCCATGCTGAGGAGGTGGAATTTTATCCTAAAGGAATGAGGAGTCACTGAGTTATTGTCAGTGGAGCCTTGAGAAGAACAGCTGTGGTTTTGAGAAATCACTCTGGCAGCTGTATGAAGAGGCTCTCAGTTGTGATAAGAAATGATCAAGATCTGAACTAAGGTGCTGGAGAGAAAGTAGTTGAACTGATTAACTTGCTGATTGTTGGATGTGGGAGGCAAGGGAGTGGGTGGGAGAGAGGGTGACATCATCATCTCCAGGGTAGGTGACCGGGTGCACAGTGGTGTCTTCTCCAAGTGAAGAATGCAGAGAATGAAGCAGGTTGAGAGGGCAGGTCAAAGATGATGAGTTTGTTTTGAATGTGCTCAGCAGGCAGCTGGCTGTGTGGAGCTTGAGATGAGAGACAGCTGTGGACTAGAACAATCGATTTGGGGTTATCTGGGAATACAAGTGTGAAACCAGGGAGCGGGGTAGGCTCACTCAGGAAGTGTTTGTGGATTCAGAGGGGTCCTAGAGGACCACCATCATTGAAAGGATCAGCATAGAATAAGGGTGTGGGCTCTGCCTCTGGGTTCAAATCCTAGTTCCACCAGTTACTAGGGCAAGTTACCTATTCTCTCTGTCCTTCGGTTTCCTCATCCATAATATGGAGATGACACATATTTCAGTCATAGGGTAGTTGTGAGTCATAAAGAGTTAATATATTAAAGTATATGTAGTAGACTGGCTTGTAGTAAAAAAAAAAATTCGATAGCTGTGGCTTTACTCTAACATTATAATGATTAAGGGAAATTTGGCCAAAAAAACCAAAAAGTTAGTGAAGAATACAGAATAGGTATTGTCAGAAGGGTAGGGGAGGACATCTGTGAGGGGGGAGGGGGTCATAAAAATTAAGGTGGACCAGAGGAAGATGAGTCGTATTAATGTTACGGGAAAGACAAGCCACGTAAGAGCTAGAAAGTATCCTTTGTTTTTTTGTTACAAGAGTTTGCTGGTGGCCTTGGTGTGTTGATCCTGGCCTGAGGATCAGATCTTGATCCTGGCCTGAGGAATGAATGGAAGCTGAGAGTGGAGTGAGCAAGTCGAGACCACTTTTCTAAGGGGCTTGATTGAAGCCAAAGAATAAGGATGGTGGTCAGGGGGAGATAGAGAGTCGAGTGAATATTTATGGTTGTTTTAAAGTATGGGTGAGGGGACTTCCCTGGTGGCGCAGTGGTTAAGAATCCACCTGCCAATGCAGGGGACACTGGTTTGAGCCCTGATCCGGAAGATCCCACATGCCTCAGAGCAACTAAGCCCGTGCGCCACAACTACTGAGCCTGCGCTCTAGAGCCTGTGCTCCGCAACGAGAGAAGCCACCGCAATGAGAAGCCCGCGCACCGCAAAGAAGAGTAGCCCCCACTCGCCGCAACTAGAGAAAGCCCGCGCACAGCAACAAAGACCCAGCACGGCCAAAAATCAATCAATCAATCAATTAATTAATTAATTAAAATGTTTAAAAACAGAAGTAAAGTATGGGTAAATCTAAAGCATATTAGTTAAGAAAGAACTAGGATGGGGAGAGGACTGAGCATTGAATTAAAGGAACCCCTATTTATGCATCAGATTTCCCTCAGTATTTTTTGTGTCTGGCACTGTGTCGTAAGCTGAGTATACTCTCAAGGAACTCTGGTCTTACACTGTGTATGAAGGTAGATGGCCAGAACTCTAACATCCTTGTGTTCCGGCTGACGATGAAGTAAGGCATTGGAGGGACTCTGCCTTCTCATGGCTAAGAACCTCTGCTGAGAGTAGTGGTCTGGGTTAGGGGTAGTAGGACCCCTGGGTGTTGACCTGAAGTATATGAGATCATCTCAGGAGTTTCTTCAGCAGGTCAGACCACCGTGCAGGAGCCTCCTGAGTGAGGAAAACCCCCTGCAGTCATGCTGACCAAGCTGTTCCCTACACGACCACTGGTAACACCTTCCATTTGGATACTTTCTCTTTCAAAGGCACAGCAGTGTATTGAAAAGAACATGAAGCTAGATAACAGAAAGCTTACTTGTTTCATTCATTCATTCAAAACTATGCATTGAGCACGTACTGTGTGTCAGACAATATGCTATGGGCTGGGATTGCAATGGGGTCAGGAGAGGTGGAGTGCGTGCCCCAAAAAGATTGCATTCCTGTAAGGGAGACCAGCACTGAAACAAACAGTCACGCTCCTGTAGGGAGAGTAGAGGCCCACAGTTCTGTGCAGAGAGGTCAGGGCATCTCCCTGAGGAAGTGATGGCAAGACTGAGCTGGAAGATAGGTTGGGATTAGCCGGGTGCAGGGAGCAGGGGGGAAGAGCTTTCAAAGTAAAGGAACAGCATGTGTGGAGTTATGAAAGAGTCTGGTACTTTCCAGAACCTGAGAGAAGTTTGGTTAGGCTAGAATATGGGGGGTGCTCTTCATCCAGCTAATTAAGTGGTATCGGGCAACAGTGATGCTGATCTTCTGTCTCCTGCTCTCTAAGGGCAGAAGTGGGAGAAGGATGCCCCCGGAGGCTGCTGTTCTCAGAATGCAGAGATAAAACGGAATTTGTGGGAAAGGACTCTGAGGACCATATGTAAGATGGATTCGGGCACAGAGAAGACAAGGGAGAAACTAGAATCAGGGTGGTCTGTTGGGAAGTTACCTGTTGAGACTACTGCACTGGAAATGTGAATGGAGGAAGGAGTGGACTGGAAGAAGAAATCAGTTTGTTAAAGAACAGGAGATGCTGGGATGAGCAATTCCTTGAAAATTCCTGCAAGGAGGCTCACGTGAGAAGGATCATCATGATGTAATGAAATGAACTGAATTTTCAAAGGGATACATCTCAGAGGACAGCAGCTGGAAAGCTAACGAAGAGATGCAGAAGGTATATCCCTGGAGAGAACTCAATGAATTTGTGTCAAGGAATTTTAGAAGGGAGTGTTTGAAAAAATTAGATTGAACTCTAACTTTCCTTTGATGAATGCTCTTTTAAACCCAGTGAATTGGGTAAATTCTACGCTTAACAATAAAGAGCTACAAAGTGCTGTTTGTGACTGGCCAAAGCAAACGGGGTTAAGTCCTAGAAGCTGTTCTAGCAATGTTAGCCCTGATTTTGTCTATTTCATTTTCATTGCCAGTTGGTGAATACTAACAAATGTTTGAAGTTTCCAGTATTTTGTTTGGGGTAACATAGCAGGAGACATTCACATTGCCTTAGTAGAGTTAATTGTTCCTGAGCAAATCCGGAGAGACTCGAATCTTGTGCGAAGGCTTTCTAGCAATTATTTGCAGTGGACTGTGTGGAAATACAGCTCTGTTGATGTGTGTTTGAATTCTGAAAGAGATGAAGGGTGCTGTGAAAATGCATCGTGCTGCATTTGTCAGGAAATGGGATTGCCCCGAGGAGCATGGCCAGTGCCTGGTACAAACTCACCACTGACCCACCCTGTGAGGACAGGAGGCGGGCACAGGGTCGATAGGCAATCACAGCGCCTCCGGAGTCTCCCTGGCAGCTGGCCAGGCGGCACTGCTCAGCGCCTCCTTGGAATTCAAGATTTCCTGAGCATGCGGATGGACGCCTGCCTGTTTTAGCATTAAAGTCAAAGAGAAGAAACTTGGGACCTTTAAAATAATGCCGTCTTGGTTTGTTATGATTGGACTTTGTTTTCATTTTTCTCAGTGGTCAAAGAAGGTTGTTTCCAGCCAGAATATCCTTCCAATGTGTCCCTCAAAAGACTGATTTATGGTTGCTATGGGAACCGGATTATCAGATTTTGAAAATTAGTGTATTTTAGGTCCCTAGACATTGCAACACTCTGTGTGTGTGTGTGTGTGTGTGTGTGTGTGTGTGTCTGTGTTTGTGTCTGTGTCTGTGGTTGCTTCTTCCATTTGGAGAAGGAAAGAATAGAATCTTTTCATCTATTTTTATTAAATAAAGTGAAATATACACCTTTGTTAGGTGAATTGTGGAGTGTGTGGTGTAACATTTCATTCACATTTACTGTGTGTCTCCACTATCTCATTCCCATAGGGAAAAATAAACTAAAATGCTGAGGAAGGGGGAGGTTACTTTATGTGATTATAGCTCTATTCAAAGTTTCCTTTTTCACCTCTTTTAATGAAAAATTAAGTGTCACTTTCTCAGTAAAGCTTCCAACTCCCCAAGATCTTGACCATTCCTCTCCCCCTTTCCTTATTCCACATTTTTCATAGCACTTACAACTATCTCAGAAACTATATATTTTGCTTATCTCATTCATTCAATATTTATTGTCCATTTCCTGCATTAGGATGTAAGCTTCATGAAGGCAAGGTATTTTGCCCGTTTTGTTTGCTGCTATATCCCCAGCATTTGAAAAAGTATCTAGCATGCAGTAGTTGCTAACAAGTACTTGTTGAACAAATAAAAAATTAATAATGTCGGGCTTCCCTGGTGGCGCAGTGGTTGAGAGTCTGCCTGCTGATGCAGGGGACACGGGTTCGTGACCCGGTCTGGGAAGGTCCCACATGCCGCGGAGCGGCTGGGCCCGTGAGCCATGGCCGCTGAGCCTGCGCGTCCGGAGCCTGTGCTCTGCAACGGGAGAGGCCACAACAGTGAGAGGCCCGCGTACCGCCAAAAAAAAAAAAATTAAAAAAAAGTCATATTAATATTCATTTTATTGCTATATTGCTTTGCACATGCTCCACAGTAGTATCCATTGCTTTTGGAAATAGCTGTACTGTCCCTATTCAAGTGATGACAACATGCGAATCCCCAAAGAGTGGGGCATCACCCCTAACACCAGCCACTAGAATACAAAGACGAGTAGGAAGCAGATGCTGTTCCACAGGGAGCTTACAGTAGAGGAAGGAGGAAGGTGGTCAGTGTAATGCTAGAGTCGACCTCTGGTGGCTTTGGCTGAAAGGTACACATGTTTAGCGAGAACCTGTGATATGCCAGGCACCTTGCTAGTCCCTCACCATTATTCTCCTGTTTTTCTGATGGCAAAACTCAACTTCAGTGAGGTTACATCAGTTTCCCAAAGTTGTACAACCTGAAGGTTAGATGTTAAGACTGGCTCTGTTTAGTCATTTTTTTCCCTCTTTTACTGTTTTAAAACTCTGCAAGCTATTCATGTGCTATACCCCAGACAATAAGCTCTGACATCAGTCTGCTTGGAGAACATGACGGGGTGAGATGGAAGGAAACTGGTACTTCATAGCATCGCGAAAGCATCTCAGTATGGAGCTTATCTGTCTGGTCTGTTCATTTTTCTCCTGATTTACAATTATAGAAAATTCAAAAGCAAAACTGAACTACAGTGTTTAGGGATGCATAACAAGCTGATGAAACTGTAAAGATATACAAGGAAGTAATTACCATAAAGTCAGGATAACTATTGCTCTAGAGAGGGGGGAAGGTCTTATGAAAGGGTATTAGGGGTAGTTCTGGGGTGATGACCGTGACCTGGGTGGTTGGTACACAGGTTTGTTAGGATGTGCATGCACTTTGCCCTCACTTTTCTCTCTGTGTGTAATTGTTTATCACAGAGTAACACGTCATTTCATATTTCACCGTTTTGCCTTTGAGGAGAAATGAAATGAGGGAGGAATGTAGGTGTGAGGTTTGACTGTATCAGAAAAGGCGGCACTTGAAAATCCGAGGTCAAAATGTAAAACCTGTGAAGAGAGAGAGCAAAAAAGTGGCTCTGTCTAGTCTTAAAGCCCAAGCTACAGATATCACTTTGCCTCCTTGGGTGGAGGAATGTTTAACTCTGTACAAATGCCTGTTGCCTCTTTCCTGGTAGTCCTTGGTGTAGGTGGCAACATGTGCTTTTTAGGAGACTTAAGCTTAAAGACCTTTAGCCTTTATGAGGGTAGAGATTGTTTAAATTCACATAATTATTTCTAATCATGAAATATTCCGAAATAGTGTGACAGGGCCATTTTGAATGGGAACATTTGGGACTCATCCTTTAAGGCAGGGGTCCCCAACCCTCGGGCCAGGGACCAGTATGGGTCCGCGGCCTGTTAGGAGCCAGGCTGCACAGCAGGAGGTGAGCGGTGGGCGAGCAAGCAGAGCTTCATCCCAACAGCCTCATTCATTCCCCCCGCCCCCCGCCAAGGTCCGTGGAAAAATTGTCTTCCAGGAAACCGGTCCCTGGTGCCCAAAATGCTGGGGACCGCTGCTTTAAGGGTCTTCTTTGTGAAGCCTCTGAGACCTCTAGGTAAAGTTCAAATGCTTTGTTTTCTAGGTGCCCATAGTACTAGCTTGCATACTTATTCACGATCAAATTTTGGGGTAAATGTATCTTTATTTAGATATCTCCTTCATCAGATGGGGGAATGCCTTAAAGGTTGGAATTTTTATCTTAACTCTCTGTGCCTAGTGTTTTGAAATGTTTGAGGAAAACAAATCCATAGAAAGAATTCACAATTCAACCTATAAATCCATAGAAAGCATCCACTGCATGGATAAAACTGGTGTTTGTTAATCTCCATCGAATAAAGCAGGAGTTGGGGACAAAGGAAAATTGTGTTACGTTTGTGAACCATCCACGCAGAGCTGGACAGTGAGAAGATGTAGGAAACACTGATTTCTGAAGTGGAAATGCTACTGACATTTAGAGAAAGTGAAAGAAACAACGTTCATAATTAGATTCATGAATTACTTTATAATTGAACAAATGCTTTCACAAATGTTATTAATTATCACAAAACACAGTGAGATAAAGAGATATAATCCTGTTTTATAGACAAGGAATCTTCAAAGAGGTTGGGATAACTGTGAACTTGACAAAGTCACACAGATGAATTATGGAGTCCACACAGAAACTTTGAATTCCAAATCCTGGACGTCTTCCACTATACAATGTTCTTTCCAGAATAGGAGACTTTTATCTCAGTAAGAGTATGTAGGACTCTGACTTATGTTCTCCATTCATGGTATCTGCAAAAATGATTTATCTATTGTTTGGTTCATTTTTTTTTTCCTATTCCAAAATGCTCTCATGTATGGCTTAATAAGACTCAAATGCATGTTAAATCACATTTTATGTTTTATTTTTATTTCATCTGTAAAATGGGATTATACCTCTCTATCTCACTGAGTAACTTGAAGTGCTTTAAAATAGATAATCGGGGCTTCCCTGGTGGCGCAGTGGTTGGGAGTCCGCCTGCCGATGCAGGGGACACAGGTTCGCGCCCCGGTCTGGGAAGATCCCACATGCCGTGGAGCGGCTGGGCCCATGAGCCATGGCCACTGAGCCTGCGCGTCCGGAGCCTGTGCTCCACAGTGGGAGAGGCCACAACAGTGAGGGGTCCACGTACAGCAAAAAAAAAAAAAAAAAAAAAATGTGCAAAATCCAGATGGACACAAGTATTTCATAAACTTAGAAACTGGTTTTATGTTCTTGTTTTGGTTTCTATCTTGCCTATCATGACCTTTCAAAGGTTTGTGGTTAAACCCAGAGGAAAACCCTCCCAATGTTATTCACCCAAGAAGCTATTAGTATGAGATTTATATATATGACAGGAGGTAGAAGTAATCTTTGCAGATAACTATTAGTAATATGAAGGAGCAGATATTAATATGGGAAGTGACGGCTTCCTTAAAAATACCAGGTGAACTTTCGACTTAAAATTAATCCAGCAGGCCTGCAGGGACAGTAGAGAATAGATGGGAAGTCATGTGTCACACCTGCATACTTAAAACATCCAAGTCTGATTTCCCTCCAGCATTACCAATTACACTGATTATAGTTCTTAGTTTTCTTTGCACTTCAACCAAGTTTCCAGACAATTCAGAGTAGTTAGATGATCGATCTGTGTACATATTCTTATTGATTGTACTTATCAAAAACCATAATGGAAAAGTTGCCATAAAGATCTCGATTAAATAATACACAAGCTGCCACAGCAAACATCTCGTAGTTGCATTTTGGCTGAATACACTGAGCTGCAGTGTTTCACTTCATATTGATTGGATAGCCTCGTGCTGTGTATGTGCAAGTATGTTAATCTGTGAAGCTAGGGTGAGAATGCTGGGAACGTTCGTGAATTAACTATTGATCTAGAATCTGGAATTCACTCAAGATAGTTTTTGAAGAACATAGGAGCCTCTGTAAGGATGACAGAATGTCATCAGTTGAAACTGGTTACAGATCTTGATAATTAGGAATACTAGTGTAATCAGACTCTCTAGATTAGTAAGGGCAGAACTAGATTTCTACTTCTTTTTCTTGTTAAAGAATAGCGTTCATACCCTTTGTTGAATCAGTGCTCTTTTATAGAGAAGCTCTTCTCATCTAAAGGAATAACGTAAAATATGGGGAAACTACATCAGCATGAAGATGTTCATAACTGCCTAGTTTAGAGAAAGGAGAAGCTGAAAGAAGCCTATAGGACATGATGCATTTACTTGACAGAATTTGGGAGGCATTGAAATTACGTTTATGAGGTCTTAGCAATGTGGAAACTGCTTTGATATGATGCTAGGTGAAACATTATTTTACACAGGTAAAATTGTAGATAACTTACTGTTATATTTTTCACAAATATGTATATGAAAATAGATTTATGGAAAATAGTAGTCATCTAATTACTCTTATTATCAGCATTTTGCAGATCAGTGCTGTTAAGTAACTTGTCAAGGTCACACAGCTACTCAGTGAGAGAGTTTGGACCTGATCCCAGCATTGTCTGCATCCCAAGACCACGCCTTAAGATTATAGTAAACTTGTAATATTGCTTCTTTGACACTTAAAAAATATATATGTATTATAAGGAAAATTAATGAGAAATCCAAAATGGTACCATAAAAAGTTTTTCTTTGACTTAATTTGTTCAACTTTAATTTTCTTTCCACTTTCATTTTTTCCTATCCTCATTCATTCTTCTCTTTCCTATTCTTTTCTCCTTCCCCATACTTTTGTAGAAGAGGAAAAAGTTTTCCTTGACTCTTAGGGTCCTTGGCTGGGTCTGAAGATGAGACTAACAACGATTAACAGGACTAAAGCATACACACTTACTTAATATCAGTTTTATGTGATTCAGCAGCCTTCATAGGGAAATGAAGACCCAAAGAAATGGTAAACCTGAGTGTTTTTACGCTAAGTTTGATGAAGAGTGGACATTTGTGGAAAGATATGGTAAGACAGAGTAGCAGATAAGTATAACAAAATGTGGTAACTTAGTGAGGCTGTTTCCTTTAGATTCTTCTCAAAGTCTCCAACTTGGCATGTTGGCATCTTGGATGTTCATTTTTCCTCCAGGTATAGGGAGGGTGCCTATCACAGGAGGGCCTTAAGACCTGCTTCCGGGGAGAAGGGAAGGTGGAGGGTTAAGGTCAGAGAACCTTCTTGCTTCTGCTCTTTTCTCAAACTTCTTCAGCTTAAAATATTCAATACGCCAAGATACTGTATTTTGGGGCAATGTGTCCTGAACCTCATCACTTTCAGTTCTCAACCAGCAAGAGCCATATTTCTACCAAGACCGTGTTCCGGTGGATAACTGAATCACTGCCTCACCCAGCCTCCTCTGTTCCTGACTGGGCTTCTCCCACCCTCGGTCATTTCCTCTTGGATGCCTCCCACCTATCTTAGTTTATTCCTTCTCTTCCACTGGAAGTAACCAAGGGAATTTCCAGACCCTCTTTGTGGGGGTGGGGGGGTGACACTCATTTAGTCTCATATATTTTAAATCTGAGCAATTGGAAATTTCTACTCCTGCTCTTTAGTTCTCATTTTAGGAGCTGCCTTTCTTGGCGGTAATGACCGTGGAGCAAATGTTAACTGTTTCTAGAGAATTCATACTAATTTGGCCCTTTAAAAGTTTTAAGCAGGAAGACTATTTTCCCTGGCCTCCCAGGGGTAGTGGGTAGAGGTGGAAGATGCTGGTGTTTATCTCATGTTTTTAATTAACATGTTTGTTTTTAGGGTGTCTTTTCTTCTCTGACATTTCTCCCTCTGGACTCAGCAAGTTTTTGAATCGTTGGTTCTCCTGCCGTGAGAACATCCTTTGAGAGAGGCCCTAGAGAAGTTAAGAGACCCTGGAGATCTCAAGAGATGTTAATTAGTAGGAGTAAATAAATGGCTTGTTTATATGTATGCGCATTTTAATGCTGTCCTTTCCTTTTTTAAATTAAGAAGTAGAAAATGTGCTTGTGCTTAAATGTAGTGTAAAGTTTCCCATATTCCTTTGGGTGTTGGTCTATTTTCCCTGGTTGCAGTAAATATGTTCAAAAGAGTTTTATCTCTTGAGAATGGCCTTCCCCCATTTTATTGCCTTTTATTGCCACCCCTACCCTTGCACAGAAATATCATCTGAATGGTAATAATATTTTATCATCTGCTATAGTAACCATACTTGCTTATTTTCAAAAAGTATACAGGACTAGAGTTGAAGAAACAGAGGCTGGGGGCTTCCCTGGTGGCGCAATGGTTGAGCGTCCGCCTGCCGATGCAGGGGACATGGGTTCGTGCCCCGGTCCGGGAGGATCCCACATGCCGCGGAGCGGCTGGGCCCGTTAGCCACGGCCGCTGAGCCTGCGTGTCCGGAGCCTGTGTTCCGCAACGGTAGAGGCCACAGCGTACCGCAAAAGAAAAAAACAAAAAAACAGAGGCTTGGCAATTGCCCATGATTTGCATAAAACTCCTTTCATCCAAAAGTATAAAAATTATAGTGACTGAGTAAGAAGGAACCTTTAGAGTCTTCCCCATTCTTATCTTCAGGCAGCCTCACACTTAATACTGCTCAAGGAAATGAAATGCTGGAAGCCATTAAAGTTATTTTCAGAACTCTTCCAGGTATCCTCCTTCCAAAATATAATAAGTCAAGCTATTGGAACTTTCTTATTAATATTTTACTTAATCTCTTACAGCAGAATTCAAGCTTGTTATTTTACATTCTATTCAAGAGAAGCAGTATGGAATAGTGGTTAAGAGCATGAATTCTGGAGTTAGTCCACCTGGGTTCAGATCGTGGCTTGGCCACTTACTACTGTGTGACGCTGGGTAAGATAGTTTATTTCACTTGGCTGTAGGGTTCTCCTCTCTAAAACCGGGTAAAACTAGGTATGAGAATTTAGTAAGGTACTAAGATACTTAGAACAGTGCCTGGTACAGAGTAAGCACTAAATGATCTTTATGAGATTAGTCTTAGCATTAAAAGAGGAGAATGGTCTTCACATTAGAAAGGGTAGAACGATAGTTGAAGGGGAATTGAATCTCAAGATGTCAGGAGATAGTAAGAAAGCCCCAGTTTGAGGTTTTTAATCCTAGACTAATTACTTTCCAGATTCTTGAGAGAATGTGTGTAGGTTATGATAGAACCATTTTTGGTAATCATCTTGGAAGCTTGGAGATATTTCTGAAGACAATTAAGAAATAAATGGTATTTTCAAAAGCCATCCAACAAAACCTAATGATAAGGTTGTGCACATGATGGACTTGATTATAATACCGTTAGCTGGATTTGCAGATTTGTACTCATACAATTACAGTGTTAATTAATGGCTCATGAACATTTTTTGTTGCATCAGGAATTTGAAGGAGTTTACAATTAGAATACCAATAATGAAAGAAATAAAATGTAAATAAAAGTAGAAAGTTGGCACTATGGCACAGCAGAGCCCAAGCATGGGACCTAGGATCTAACGTTATATGTTACCACTGAGCTTTAGATTGAGCTCTGAGGTTCTTGGCAGCCAAGATGGCAAAGGAGATGTGATCCATTGTGTCACTGTCGTTATCCCAGACTAGAAAGTAAATAGGTTCCTCAGGGGAATTTTTCCTTAGTGCTGATTTTTAAAAGACATTTTTCACATGGGACCATAAATAATGAGTATTGATTTAATAGGCAATTCCTTCAACAATACATTTTGATGCAAATGCTCTTTCTTAAAACAACCTTAGGAAAAAAGTCTAAAAGTTATTATTAAATGTCTGTTCAGCAAAGGCACTATTATGAAAGGCTAAGCTAATTTGCTCTATGTATGTGAACTTCATGTAGTCTGACTTGATCCAAGATGTAGTTTAGAGATTGACTGTATATCCTTCAGTAGTGTTTTTCAAGTCATTTCTCCGGTTGGGAATTTTAGCAAGACCAATATGCTTTAAAAATCAGCTTGGACGTTAGTTAAGTCAGCCCACTATGAGAAAAACCATAATTTATTTCTCCGCCAAATCTTGAAGCTCGGAGTTCATGGGAGGTGCCAGGGCACTTGGTTGGGTGGCAGGGGGTGGTGAAGGAAGAGAAAGACTTGAAGGGTAAAATTAAGCAGTTTCAGCTTTAGTTATTTTTACACGTGGGGTTTTTGGAAAAGACTGTGTGACAAACAATAAAATAAATTATTTTGTTTAAAAATTTGGAAAACTACCATCATGTTGCATGGTCATAGTGATATTGGTTTAGTTAGTCATCGTGGCAATAAAAAAAATCCAAAAGAAACTCTCATGGATTGGTTTATTTTTAATAAGAACTTTTTCTGAAGATCTAGCCAAATGATTAGTTGCACAGATTACCTCCTGAAAGGGGTGCGGAAAAGGGGAAACAGACAAACAAATTCCAATTGCCTTTTGAAGAAAAATTTCTGCAGATACTGATTTTAGTTTTAGAGTAATTAATACTAATCTATAACCTATTAACCTTAACTTTGGCTAGAAAACAGAACAAATTATATATTTCTAGACCAACCTAGGATTCTAGGTTCCTCGACCAAACTAGAAGAATGAAAATAAAACCACGTATCAACATACAGGATAATAATTACTTTTCTGATTTCTGTGGAAATTGAGACTGCATGCAATTTATCTGATTATTTACAACAAACTTGAGACACTAAAACACAGCAGCCATGCTCCACATACCAGTAGAGATTATTTGTTCTGCTTTGAAAGCCCTCATTCTTCCAATGTTAAAAAAAAATGCAAGTTTTGCAGAAGCATCAATAACTGGGTGTCTATACTGCTATCGTGTATCGATAGCTTAGGTCACACCTAGTCCCTGCCCTTAGTGTTAAGGACAATTCAAGGGAGATAAAAAGCTATCTTTAATCTCTTAGGAAATGGAGAAATACAGATAAATAGAGATGAAGCCTTTCTCTCTCAATCCCTCCCTCTATACTTGGAATAGGGCTTTAGCATATCTTTAGACATAAGACTGTTGTATCTTAGAGTCTTTTACCCCTCCTGGAACCTTTTATATCCCTAATCCTAAAAACTCAGTTAGGATAGGGTCACTGTTAATTTATTATGTAAACCAGGACCCCTTTGAATATGGAAGTAGTTAATGACAAGACAGTAAGCAAAAATGGAAGGGACTGTCCTGGACAAACTCCATGTATAGTGTCCTAGAATCTAGGTATAAACAGTTGCAGGGATCCTAGAGTGTGAAGGGTTAAGGAAGTAGAGAAATGTGTGATTAAAATTAATAAAACACATTCACTATTTACCAGTTGAAGTATATAAAAATATAAATAAGAAATTATAAATCCCCTGTAAACCTGCTTCCTAGAGATAGCAATTGTTAATATTGGGGTGAGTGACTTTCCACCTAGAATCTTCATGCAGAGTAAAGAACATGTATCTTTTTATTTTTTTTTAATCAGTATCCCTTTTAACCATTGCTTTGTATCCCTTTTAACCATTGCTTTGTATCTGTTGCTTTTACTTAACTTTAATCATAAGCATTTCCCTGAGTCAAATATTATTTAAAAAAAAAATTTTTAGGGCTGCAAACTATCTTATCTTGTAGTTATACTATAATGTATTAATCTCTCCGTATCATTGGTATTTTGAGTTATTACAGTTACAAAATATGATGAACATCTTTGTAACTCACCTTTTGAGTGGAAGTCTCACCTTTTGAGTGGAAGTCTCATAATTTCTTGAGAGTAAATTCTGGGAAGTGGAGTTCCTGAGTCAAATTTTCAGGGCTCTTGATACATATGTGTGTGTGTTTATGTGTGTGTGTACATGTATATATACATATAAATATATATGTATATATAATTTAAATTGTTGTCCTTCAACAAGTATGTTGAAAATTGTTGTCCTTCAACAATTATGAAGGAAAAGTTATGTGACAAGTAAGTAGGAAATAATTACTTCATTGGAACAGCCTTTGCTTTATTAACTTTGGAGAAATCATGAAATCTTTTATTTTTCTCTCAATGTTTTTATGAAATGACAAGCAGTATGTCTGGGGTTGGTTATGAAAATACAAACATGTACAGAAGTTTTTTACATGTGTCATTGGATTGAAAAATGAAGGGGAATTGGGCTGCTAAGTAAGTGTTCAGTTGGTAGTTTATATTTTATTGTTTTATTAAAAAAAAATTTTATTTGGCTGCGTTGGGTCTTTGTTATGGTGCGTGGGCTTCTCATCATGGTGGCTTCTCTTGTTGTGGAGCACGGGCTCTAGGCACGTGGGCTTCAGTAGATGCAGCACGCGGTCTCAGTGTTTACGGACATGGGCCCTAGAGCAGTGCGTGGGCTTCAGTAGTTACGGCGCATGGGCTCAGTAGTTGTGGCTCGTGGGCTCTAGAGCACAGGCTCAGTAGTTGTGGCGCACGGGCTTCGTTGCTCCACGGCATGTGGGATATTCCCGGACCAGGGCTCGAACCCGTGTCCCCTGCGTTGGCAGGAGGATTCTTAACCACTGTGTCACCAGGGAAGTCCCAGTTGGTACTTTAGACTTAAGTGCCAATCAGGTGGAGTAAGTGACGTGGTGGTGTGAACATCAGGGCTTCTCACTTGAATGGACGTTCCCAACGAGGTGAGAGGGCAGTTTGGTGCATGAGAGCAACATTAAGCTGGGGAGTGACCTCTTTGCTTAGTTGCAGAAGATAAGTCAGGTTATTTTTCAGAAGCTTAAGTCTATCAGACTGGCCTTGTTATTTATTGGGATGATGGATAGATAACAACAGGGGCTCATCCTCGAGGGCTATTGTGATCAAGACACAGCAAGTGAATAGAACATGTAGTCCATTCTAGTGGATCTCAGGAGCTATAAGCAGATCTTTGACTGCCCATGAAGGGCTTTTATTGGTTTGTTTGCTTTTTAAATTTGTGGGTGTCATCAGCAAAGTCCCTTCTTACTCTATTCCAAATAATCTGTTGGGGAAAATTCCAGCTCTGGTTAACTTTTCCTTGTTCCTCAAATTTGAGGGAAGAGAGTTGAATGATCCACTGTTCCAAAAGGATTCTTGTGTAGCCATGTCTTGTTGGAGGAAATAAGGCAAGAAAGCTTCTAGACCTGATTATAGATCCTCCATGGTGCTCTTCAAGGAGTGCATCCTCTAATCTTCTCCCATCTAATGAGGACATTTCATGAGGCCAGTACAGTGTCCAGGGTTGTCTGGGACTGAATCTCTAGACTCAGGTGACTGAACTCTCTAGTAGGGCTTGGTTGGTATATTATATGAGAACACAGTGTTAATTGGACACCTCAGATGTGCTGGTAATACATGTAAATCCTCTAAGCTAATAAGCTGTTTTGGATTTCTCCGTTTCTTCATTAAGATCACACATATCTTAAGGAGAGTTGGCCATACTACCATGCTGTGTGGAGGGTGGATTAGCAACCACAGTTCACCAAGCTTTAAGGTGAATCTTTCGATCCTTCATAGACTTTTAGTACAGGAACCATCAGCTTAGACAAGATAACTGTGCAGACAGGGTAAAAGAAATAGGACGTCATTCGCAGAGACAGAAGTTAACATATTCTTTCTAGCAGATAAACAATAGAAAAGGCAATATTGTCCAAGAGAAAACAAAAATAATATCAAAAGAGTTTCTTGGGACATACTTTGAACTCCCCCCTGCTAATTATGCAGAGGAAAATTACCGTGCGCCACATCCACCAAGGTTAGAAAAGGAGGAGAAAATGTCTTTAAACTGCAGACTACAGTGTGAGAGATTTAGATTGGTTATAAGGAATAATATTCTGGTAGGATAGTTAAACACTGGAAAGTGTTACCCAAGAGATGTTGCAGGCCTAGAAGTGGGGCGGAGGAGTTGCAGGTAGGTACCTCTGACCCCTGAATGCATTACAGTAAGAGTCTTTAGAGAGCAGTGGGAAAAAAGTCATGTGAAAGAAGTACACAAGCTATGGTTACAAAGAATTTTCGGGACTTGACGGAAAGAAAGAGGAAGAGCAAAGAATCACTCCTAGGCTGAAAAAACATCATCTCAGGGATGGCGGAAGAGTCGGGGTGCTAATGCACATCAGAATATAAAAGAGGCACAGAAGGAACTGTCTAGACAAGAAAAACACACTGTGAAAAAAGGATCGAGAAAAAGGGAGAGGAATTAAAATGTTAGCTTGCTATGTTTATAGCAAACAGTTATGTGCTTGTAGAAATGTTTTGGTTTGGTGTCTGGAAAATATGTATAAAATGTAAATAGCTCTTTATTTAAAACATTTGAATTACTTTCTCTGAAGAATATTAAATAGTGATAGATTGTGAATTGGCTGAGATATTTATGGGCTTTCAAGGAGAAGAATAAAATCAATGGTCTCCTACAATCAATTCTTAAATTATGATTCCTTCATCAGTATTGTGATTTTTGGTGCTGAGTGTGTGCTCTGAGGTTCCGAGTGCATGTGGGTGTCATTAGACAAATGTTTACTAAGCAGACTACTAAGGTCTGCATGGGTTCCAAAGATGTGATGCATTTTTCAAAAGGAGCTTGCAGGATCCTCAGGGAGATTTGACGGTAGCAGACACCATAAGGGCCCCTGGGAGGTACAAGGCATTTCTACCAGAGCTGAGAGCTGGCAGCAATGAGTGTGGGCTCTGTGAGAACACACAAGGCTTTCCTGGAGGGATGGCATTTGGGCTGGGCCTTGGAGGGGAGATGGAGGCTTTGACGGATGGAGATATGCAAGCAGAGGGAGACAGGCGTCCTAGGAGCAGAGAACAGTGGTTGGTAGTACAGAGAAGCTCTACATCTAATGTGTGGTGTTTTCCGAAAGCCAACAAAGGCTTTTGAGGAGGAAAGAGCACCATAACCTTGAAGGAGAGAGAAGACAGGAAGACCAGTTAGGCAGCAACTGAGTTAGTTTAGGCAAAGGAATGATGGCTTGTCCTAGGTAAGGAAATGAAAATGACAAGAGTCGTGAGGGAGAAACTGTGAGAAAGACCTGGGTAGGTGAAAAGGGGGAATGCAGAGAGAACCAAAGATGGGAGGATGCTTAGTAGAATGTTGAGGCCACTGATAAAAACTAGAGAGACGGAAAGGATATTGATAAGCAAGTCCTTGGAATCAAAACCTGCTTCTCTTCTGCCTGCTTTTCTTTCTTCCCTCCCATCCTCCCTTCTGTCCCTTGCATGAAGCCTCTGCTTTGTGCCTGCTCTGCTCAACGTAAAGTAATGAAGGGAAATAAAAACATGCAAACGACATCCCCTTGCCTTTTAATTGCTCACCATCTAGTTTGGGGAATAGGATCTATGCATACTTCGGAAATAATTAGCACACAGTTAAAGATAATAGAACGACCCGTGTGAGTGCAAAAGAGAAAAATGGTGGGTTAAGGTCTCTGTCCAGCAGAAGCTAAACTTAGAAGTGGATATGCAAAGTGTGGTCTATTTTAATTATGCATCAGGTAATAAATGGGGTCAAGGTCATTGGTTCTGGTTCTAGTTTGAACCAGATTTCTCTTTCAGGTTCCCTTGAAGATGTTAGCATGCTCCCTTATATTCAGAGATCAGAGGAATATTAAAAATGTTTATGACAAGCTATTCCTGCCCTCTTGTTATTTATGGAGATTTCTTTTCCCTAGGAATTACATTGCAGATAATTCATTTTTGAAAGCTTTCCTGCATTTCAAAAATATTTGTTGAATGAACAAATAGAGTGACTTTTTAAATTAATTTAACCCCAACTTTCAAATAACATCATTCCTAGATGAAGTGAAGCCTTCAAATGATTTCAGGGTCAGATTTATCGTGGTCATATCTTAGTGGAGGATTCCAGCTTTGGATTTCTCATCCGGCAGTTGTGAACTAGAAATTTTAAACACCACGCACCCATCCCCTATCTTTAAAGGACCTGTGACTTCAGTAGAAGCTCTAAGAATTTATTTTATTCCAAAATGTTAAAAGAATCCAAAATGGGCTGGTTATTTTGCACTTCCCTGTTAATAGCACCCAGGGATAAATACTGGTATCTTTTGTTACCATCTGTTTTCTACTTTCTCTATTTTTACGTCCTGTTTCTATTCTGTTAAAAATTCTCTTCTATTTATAAAAAGTACATATAGTTGGCAATATGAGATTTTTTTTGCGTCTTCGTGTATTTGATGAGACAAACTACTAGATCATTTTGGAAGACAGTGATTTGTGAAATTTGAATATGAAAAACCAGTAGCAAAGAGAAGTAAAGCAGTGTGGGTATTTGCCAGACGGGGAGATGCCTTACTGCTCTTTGGCAGGCCCTGAGAGCCACTTGATAGGAAAAGGCTCACTGAATCTAATCTTTTGATATTCACCCAGGGCAACTGCTGACTTCAGAACAGGTACTGTCTCTAGAAGGAGTAGAGAGTGATCCCTGTGGGGCACTAGAAGGCCTTTTTTTCCTATTTCTCCTCTTTCGGGTCTCTGTTCTCTAATTAAAATAGGTGTTTTGGAAAAAGAGAACATGAATTCTGAATACAGTAATAAATTGTATCCTTGCCTCAGATGGAATTAAAATGACTGCAGACTTGAAATTTCCCTGCCTCTGAAAACTTAATTTGATATTTTCTGTTACACACCAAGTAGTGATTTGCAGAGGCACAGACTGCATCTAATCTTACATCTAATTATCTGATCATCTGAATCGCAAATACAGTAGTTAAAGGGTGTCTGTTTAAAGGGCAGCCGCAAAATGTAAATATTAAAAAGGAGAGCTCTCTAGTTTTCAGGAAGCAGACATAGAGATTTATAATAGCCATTATGTTATTCACGGTATTAGGTCAGCAGGTCACATAAAAATGTGGTTACGTTGTTCTGTCGCTAAAATGTGAAGATAATTCCGAAGTCTGTGCTGAGCTTGTTTTGACAATTAACCTCCATTAGTATTCTAGGCCACATAAGAGCAAAACTCTTAAAAGGCTCTCTTTTTCATGAATGTACTGTCAAGTTGACTTCATTTAAATAGGACTGTAGCCACAGTAAATGATGAGTTGATATTTATACAAAGCATAACCTTAATTAAAATATTAAACGCAGTGTTCACGGAATTATTGTACATTTATATGTAATAGAGTAAAAACATTGCATGGGACTGTTAAGCTTTTTGTATGAATCTAATTAACTTTGACAGGCTCTGGGCTTTTCTCCCCCTTATTTTTAGAAGTGCTGTAGAATAAATGTTCTTGCATCTGGAAAACTTCAAACAGTTTTGATCAGCAGTTCAGATCTGATTTAAAATGTACGTACTGAGATGCTCTCTTAAACGTGCAGGGCTCAACTTCTTGTGGCAGGAAGGCAGATGCGGAAGGGAGAACAGCTGTAGACTGGTGCTGCCAGTGGGTATTGTTTTTTGTCACAATTTACTGTCAAGCCGCTACCGCTGTGAGCAGGTCTTTGTATATTAGGCTCTGGTTAATGAAAAGGTGAACTTGCGTGGCTGATTCCCTGGAGGGCGATTAGGAGGGAGATATTTCTCTTCACCCTTACACTTCTGTAGCCCTGAGGGAACAGAGGCACCAGGAGCAAATCTAAATTCCCACGGAGCCCAGTGACTTCCTGTTTGGTAAGTGAGGGAAGGAAGTCCTCCTGCAAACAGTGAATTAGGACATTGAGGATAGCGCAGTTTTTGTTCTCCTGTTCATTCCCTAAAATCCCACTAAGGATCAGCACTGAAAGAAGCTAGGAATTTCTCAGTCTAATTGCTATGATTCAAAGGTAATAATAATAGCAACAACAATAGTTATATTTTATTCGGCACCAATTGTGTAGCAATTGATTTGCAAACATTACTTTTTTTAAATTTTTAAAAATTTTATCAAAGTATAGTTGATTCACACTGTTGTGTTAATTTCTGCTGTACAGCAGAGTGATTCGGTTATACGTATATATACATTCTTTTTCATATTTATTTCCATTATGGTTTATCATGGGATATTGAATATAGTTCCCTGTGCTATACAGTGGGACCTTGTTTATCCATCCTATGTATAATAGTTTGCATCAGCTAATCCCAAACTCCCAATCCTTCCCTCCCCTACCCCCCTTCCCCTTGGCAACCACAAGTCTTGCAAACATTATTTTATTTAATCTTTACCCCATCTCTGAAGAAGATACTATTTCCACTTTACTGATGCGGAAACTGAGGCCCAGAGCCTCTATCATCCTTCCAAAGGCACATAACTACAAAGCATCAGTGCTATTAAAATGTGAGAAAAACTGTAAATTGGCGTTGAACATTGAAATAGATAAAAATTAAGTGTAAAAATGTAACACAACAATATGTATTTAATATGGACCTATTTCTGTAAAAATGCAAAAAAAGAATGTGTGGCTATATATACACACAGACACACAGACACATGTATATTGATACAGATGAAAAGAAAGAGAACTGAACATACTAGATGGCTGACATCCGGGGACACGGGTTTGTGACCCGGTCCGGGAAGATCCCACATGCCGCGGAGCGGCTGGGCCCGTGAGCCGTGGCTGCTGAGCCTGCGTGTCTGGAGCCTGTGCTCTGCAATGGGAGAGGCCACAACAGTGAGAGGCCCGCGTACCGCAAAAAAAAAAAAAAAAAAAAAAAGGACTGAATAACAATTAAATCCATTCATGGCTGAGGCATTTAGTTTATATGTATATACGCACATACATGCATTTATTTGCTATATTCATATAAATCAGGCATCACAGATGTCTCCCTTTCTCTCTCTCTTCCCTCCTTCCCTCACTCCTTTGCTCTCTCCATCCCTCCCCTCCCTCTCTTTCTCCCTCCCTTCTTTCCTTTTTTTCCTACTAGTATTTCTCACACACTGGGCACAGAATCAGGCACACTTGGTTTAAAAAAGAGAGAGATTTCTACCCTAAAGCATAGGAGACTGAAGTGTAGAGGAGCTAGCTGTTTAGGGAGTTTCATTTGAACAGATATTAAATCTGTGTTCTAGATCCTTCTAGTAGTACCGTGATCATGTGTCTAAAGTATCTAGCACAGTGCTAGTATATTCTAGATGCTTAGTAAGTGTTAGTTCTCTTCTCCATCCTCTTCTCCCACCTTTCCACAAGGCTTTAGTGATCCAGTCTGGGGAGAAGAGAGAAAAGCCCACATGGGAGGGACTGTAAAAAATAATCTAAGACTGAGGGTTGCATATTTGGAAAAAATTTGATGTTCAGTAATCAATTCCTGCCAATGTCTCAATATTAGAGTGATTAGGTCTATTATTGAGCAACCCTGGACTTCCTTAGAGTGAAGATAAACAATGTAAGTATATTAAAAATGCATATGCATCTAGAGCAAACCACATACACTGTTAAGTATTCGGGATGGTGATTTTTGAAAAAGATATTTCTATCATATTGACTTTTTCCCTATTTTTTTGTTTTTAATCATTCTAAAACAGATAAAAATCTTTCACAGCCTGTCTGACTCATACTTCTTTAAAGACTGAACTTAAGACTCAGCCCTTGCTTTTTTTTTTTTTTTTTTTGCGGTACGTGGGCCTCTCAATGCTGTGGCCTCTCCCGCCGCGGAGCACAGGCTCTGGACGCGCAGGCTCAGCGGCCATGGCTCACAGACCCAGCCGCTCCGCGGCACGCGGGATCCTCCCGGACCGGGGCACGAACCCGCGTCCCCTGCATCGGCGGTGGACTCCCAACCACTGCGCCACCAGGGAAACCCCTTTGCATTTTTTAAAATGATAATTTTTTAAGTTATATATGTACTCTCACCATAGAGAATCTGTAAAATAAATAAAGGAAGTATAAAAAACAAACAAACAAAAAGACATAATCCTACAAGCTGGAAAAAACTATTGTTAGCATTTGGTTTCAAGTTCTTCTAGTCTTTTTAATGCTTATTTATATTATGGGTATTGTATATATTTGGTTGCAATTACACTTTTTAGATTTGGCTGCACAGTGTTTTAATGTGATTCAGTTTAAGATCATTACTCACTTTCACAATAGTTCTGAGGGGGACATAGAGAAGAGGCCTGTCATTGAACCTGATTGGGCTCCATGCCAAGGCTTCCCTCTCCTCTGATGTCATCCCTCAGAGTGTGGATGGCCAGGGAGTGACCTGGGAGGAACTTCTGCTCTGTGCCTGATGGGGCAGACTGGGAGGGCAGTTGCTCATGGCAGCGGGCTGGCACACAGGTTCTTGGAGGGCTGACTGGACATGGTCAGAAACAGGAAACACGAGTTAATTGGCACATGTCTTGGGATCCAAGTTCAAGCAGAATAACAAGTTAGGACCTGATATGACCTGAATGTGGTGGACTTGTGGGATCGAAACAGAGTTGGGAGAAGAGAAAACATTCCAAGAGCATCTTTAGTCGGACAGCAGAATTGTATATTCAACAGTCTTTTCTGAATGCATTTATGCCAGACTGTGGGGCCCCAGAACTCAGGTGTATGAATGGTTAGCGTGGCTGCACGTTTGGAAAGGGAGACAAGGTGTTTATCCCAGAACTATGGCTTATATGTTTTTATTTGGGATAGTTCTGGGAGTCTTGTGGACATTGTGGGGGAAGGGAATGTTAAAGTGTCCCTCCCCCAACAATGACTTGGTTCTCTTACTGATTATTTCTTTGAAGCCCCCAAACTACCCTTAGTTCAGGAGAACTCTTGGAGCCTTGTTTGAGGGAAGGTCCTTCACATCTGAACTGACTACAGAGTCTATGCAAGGTCCCTAGGCCCATGGTGGTCCAGAAAATCCATGTCCTTCTGTGTTGGATGACCGATTGCAAATACTTCCTGATTTAATATATATTTATTAAGCACCAACCATGAATCAGATACTGTGCAGAATACTATGGATATAAAGACTAATAGAAAGGGTCCTTATCCTGAGGAAACAATATACAGAGAGGTAAATTTGTAAGGAGATTAATATAAGCCTTGGAGTTAGAGGTGGGGTTATACTTTTTGTCCAGCCATGGGAGTTCAGTAGTGAGTCCTAATGAATGATTGTTGAATGATTACATATTGCATTTACCTACTTACTATCACCTTTTATCAAAAGCAGAATTTTGCACATAACTTCTGTTTATGCAAAGCTTCTCATGCTATTACTTGTGTTTTGAAACCCGAACAAGTACATGACTGTCATCTTTTCTCTGCTGTTTCTACAGTGTGCTATTTTTTTTAATAGCCCTCTTTACATACTACTTTCTCCTCAATTCAACATTTTATCTCGTTTATAATCCAGTAAACCAGGAACTTGACTTGGGGTGTTACCCGTTTTATTATTCCTCCAATGATCTTTAGAGGCAGTTTCGGGATTATAGCAGCAGTTCCTGAGACTCTGAAATGGGATAGATTCACTGAGCAGTGATTCTCCACTTTTGGTATTTGTCAGATTCCAGAGATGATCAGCTCCTTGTCACAGCTGGAGAATCATTGGGGACGTGGAGCTACAACTGAGATTGTTGCTGGACATGTGTGAATGAAATGTATATTTCATAACTGCAAATTGTACGACATTGTGAATCTGCCACTGTGGACAAAACTGGATCTGGCTTTTGACCTTTTTAGACCTTTTAGAGTAAAATAAAATTCTTTAATTGCTGGAAGTTAGCTAGTTCTCTTATGACCGTAGGGAAAGGGTATGTGTGCTACTGATCTGGTCGATCTTCAGTAGGTCTCTAGGGTGTGATTCGCAAACTGTAGCATGCATGCGAATTGCCTGGAGGGCTGGTTAAAACACAGATTGCAGGGCTCCACCTCGGGAATTTCTGATTCAGTACATCAAGGTGGGACCCAAGAATTTGCATTTCTAGCAAGTCTCAGGTATTGCTGGTGCAGCTGGTGCAGAGACCACATTTTGAGAACCACTAATCTAGGAGCTTCCTTTACTGCGTAAAACTATAATTACTTTTTAAAAATGTAAATTGGTGCTAGAGAATGGACTTGAGGATATGGGGAGGGGGAAGGGTAAGCTGTTACAAAGCGAGAGAGTGGCATGGACATATATACATTACCAAACGTAAAATAGATAGCTAGTGGGAAGCAGCCGCATAGCACAGGGAACCCCTCTAGGTGGTCACAAAGCACCGAGAGGGGTGGGATAGGGAGGGTGGGAGGGAGGGAGATGCAAGAGGGAAGAGATATGGGAACATATGTATATGTATAACTGATTCACTTTGTTATAAAGCAGAAACTAACACACCATTGTAAAGCAATTATACTCCAATAAAGATGTAAAAAAATAAAATAAAAAAATTAAAAAATATGTAAATTGGAAGGAAAAAACACCTATTGGAGGATGGATTCTCCTTTGGAATATTCATGATTCTGTGGAAGATCAGAAAATCTGTGTTTAAGTATTTTCAGGAAGGGAGACAATAGCTTATAACTCATAACTTATTCCTCATAACTTATTCAAATAGTTTTTCAATTAAAAAAATCTATTATAAAACCTTTATCTGAAACTTACCTCATCTTTGTCTTAGACTTTTTGACCTTAGAAAGGTGGCATCATTGACAATTGAAGATCATTATCAATTGTCTCTATTTCCTCCCATCCCATATTCCCAGTCTAAGTAATATATTGCTTTAGTACCGTAATACTGACCTTAATTTAATTTTGATAAACAAAAGGATGGTGACTAGTAAGGCCAATTATCTTTGAAGAGAGAAGGCTGAACTCTTTTAACCTGTACAAGAAAGATTTCACAGAAGACATCCAAGTTCCTGAAAGGACGTTTATCTGACCCAGACATGACAGGGAGAAATGACTTTAATTTAGCTTTGCCTCTTTCAAGTAAGGCTTTATATCAGACATTTATTTGGATACACTTTGGTGCCCTTTGTGTTTTCCAGTTAGTAAATGAATGACCCATGTAACACCTAGCCTATGGAAAAGCTGTGTAACTTTTCCTTGGATATCAGGGGTAAATCCCAGTTCTTATGTAGCCTGAGACATAAAATCTGGGAGGCCCTCCTAACGAGTACAAATATCTCTTATATTTGCAACTTTTACAAAAATTTATGCCAATGTGAAAATATTAAACTTCTTCCAGGGCTGGAAGCAGCCCAGGCTAGTGAGAGGCCCTGAAGGTTAAGTTTCATTGGCTTCAAGGACAGTTCACTTCTGACTGTATCACAGAGCCCTGACACAATTGGTCACACATTGTGGATGCTCAAGGAAATCTTGTGGAGTGAGTTCATGAATTCTTCATCACAGTATCTTCAAAGCAGTGTGATTTCCATTATTTTTGAGCTACTGATGTCACTATCAGTAACTTGATGTTGAACATGTGTTTAGCACTAGTTTTTTTGTTTTTTAGAGAAAGAAGACACAGGATCTAAATCAACCAGTGTTTTTCTGTGTAGAATCAATAGCATATTCATAAGGGACCTCCCATCTTAAGCTAAAGAGATTAGCAGTGAAGACAAAATGGTGATGATGAATGCTGCTTAGGCCAGGGAGGATGTCAGCCTGATAGACCTGACAGAACTCAAGGCTGGTTAGCTTGGAATTCTGAAGATTCTATTGCTCTGTCTTCTAATTTTTAGAGGATATAGGGCTGGGAGGTTTTGAATGGTGGAGAATTTGCTCCAGTGAAGTCCTCAATTTCTGGATGATTTTTTTTTTTTTCCGGTACGCGGGCCTCTCACTGCTGTGGCCTCTCCCGCGGCGGAGCACAGTCTCCGGACGCGCAGGCTCAGCGGCCATGGCTCATGGGCCCAGCCGCTCCGCGGCATGTGGGATCTTCCCGGACCGGGGCACGCACCCGTGTCCCCTGCATCGGCGGGCGGACTCTCAACCACTGCACCACCAGGGAAGCCCCGATTTCTGGATGATTTTAGTGGAGCTTTGGCTACTGCACTGGGCTTGGGAGGC
Source organism: Aethalodelphis obliquidens (assembly GCF_003676395.1). Taxonomy (NCBI): domain Eukaryota; kingdom Metazoa; phylum Chordata; class Mammalia; order Artiodactyla; family Delphinidae; genus Aethalodelphis; species Aethalodelphis obliquidens. The sequence goes on along the minus strand of NW_020837945.1, from coordinate 97,585,266 downwards.
CAGGTTCAGGTGAGGATGGACTAACAGCAGGAAAACACATGATCCTGGAGTATGGTCAGAGCTGTTTGCCTCCTTTGCTCTCGAGTATGTATCATCAGGTAAAGATTCACAAGTGTTTCTGCTTTGAGACGGCAGTAAAAAATAAGCGAAGAATAAATGGCTGCAGCTTTCTCTTCATTAAGGTCAATGTGGTGACTTAGGTCTTCGCAGAGATTCTGAAAGAAAATATAATAAAAGTAGAGGATTAAGGAGGTAGGCAAAACAATTTAAAGATAGTCACAAGCACTGAAAAGGTTTTCCTTAATGATTGGATTTAGAGTTGTGAGGGGGTCATTTAAAAGGAAGGAGGACTACATTATTAGTCCATTATATCCCTGATCAATAGAGACCACCCATTCCTTTTAAATAGTTTATGCGTAATAGCTAATAGATTGACCAGGGAAAACAAAGTATCATTTATAATTGCTATTTGAATATTTTGTGTAAAAGTTAATCTTCTGGAGAGTCAGAGAAATCATCGTAGATTAAAATAAGAAATAAAGATTTGCATTTGTAAGAAATTAATGATAGTTCTGAAATTGAAGAATCATTTAGTGCTGGGAGAAATAAATACAAATTGTAACATCTATCTGATGGAGTTTTGCTTAGATTGCTTCTGGTAATAAACCGTCTATAATAATATAAATCAAGGGCTGGTGTTTGCCATAAATTTGCAATGTTTAGCATAATATTTGTTTGCATTTCATACTAAAGTGACACCAAGAAATATGAGATTAATAGTTATTAAGTGAAAATGACTTTCATGTCTGTAGTCATTTTTAGAAACAGTTATGTGTGATTCATTTAGGGAGCAGAGAAAATTAATTTGCAGCTGTGGTGGGATCTAGCGCGTTAGAACAAAGAGGGAAGTTCCATATAGTAATAAACTTGTGGAACAGAAGGGTGGGATTCATTTTTAACCCCTCCTTTTGATTTCTCTCTAACTTCTCAGTACCTTATGGTACCCTTCAGGTCACCACACTTTTGTTTGTTGACTCCAGAACATTATACTAATAGCTTAAGGAACAGGAAAATGGATACAAGTTCTCAAATTATGTCATAACATTGGAGATCACAAGCTTAACCATACCTAGGGGGATAGAGGGTCAGATGGCAGCAGCAGCAGTATGGTGCCTTATATTAATTTTAATTAGTGTTTTCATTAAGAAGTGTCACATTAGATTCTGATTTTTTAAAAAATGACACACTATCTACTTTCATTTGTTTTACTGCACTACAAATCCACAGTGATGTTGAAGTGCAAGTCTATAAATGTTTTTTTGAGAAATCTAGCCTCAGATTTTATGAGCTTAAAAAAATACATAGATTATATAAACAGATTATAGAAATATAAATAGATTGTGGAGAACAGAGAATATGGAAAACATTTTCCATCCAACTGACATAAAAGTGAGAGAGGAAGAGAGTAAATACGAAAACTAATAATACGAAAGAGTAAAGACACTATTTTAAATGCTTTATATGTGTTAACTCATTTGTGTTATCTTGGGTACTGGAGCCCTTTTTAGGCAGTGGTGCGTTTACTTGTTCAGGTACTACTTACTGAACACCGTGTCTGTGCTGGTCACAGAACTAGGTTGGAAGCATTAATGTTTTAGAGGAAGGTGGAGAACAGTGATCATATTTAAGAGTTTTTAAAAAATAAGTCCAACTTCTGGTCAATATGGTGTTATAAGCTCATATTTTGAGGACGCTCTGCCCAAAGTATCTACCAAAGCTAGATAAAATATTTTAGACACATAATAATAAAACACAATGTAATGTGAAAATTTTAAATTGGATCTCTAGGTGGACCAGAGACTGGACAGAAATGCCAAGCCGTGGTGAGTTGAAGTCCAGTGTGGGCTTGCTAGGCTCCGGGTCTGGAAGCAGACAGAGGTAGATTAGGCAGTAGAGGGGCTGGAGGATAATTAAAGTACCCTGAAGCCAGAAACAACATGAAATTAGGAGCCGTCCCTACCTGGCTGACCCCCTCCTCTCAACTGCTGCCTGGGACACTGATTTCCAGGAAGCTGTGTGTTTAGCACTTGGAGGACAGAATCAGCCCATGACCAGGACCTGAACCAAACCATCTGCTCCCTTGATTTACATGTCTGTAGAAGGCCCAACCATATCATGGAGGCAGTAACTCTGAGCTAACAAGATAAGACACCTGGCTCTGGACTGAGTGCCCAGGAGGATAGTTGGAAGGAACTACAGATCAGCCAGGGATACTGATATGGAAGACATCTCAGTATGCTGGGGTATAACATGGGACTGTTTTTATTTTTTTCTAATCACGACTTTCAGTTATATTAAGTTTCTTCCTCTTTTCCCATCCTCACAAATCATTAGCTGATTCCAAAGTTTTCCAGTCACTTTCATTTATTAACTTATTCCCGCTTAGTGTAAAACTTAAATCTTCAAAATCTGGCTCCTCCTTTATGCCACGGCAAGCTAGAACTGTAGCCCTGGTAGCTTGAAGTGATCAGCAAGGGCAAAGGCTGGTTGTGGTATGTCTCTGAGGCATCTTCTTTTTCTCCCATTTCCTCTAACAGCCCTATAGCTCCTCCTGGTTTGGGAAGGGTAGGGAGAAGGGGTCAAGGAGGCTGACTTCCTGCTAGTCATGGAGGTGGTGCCTGATGTTACTTGGATTTGGCAGGGTTCTGTCTGAAGTTGGTGCCCTCTATTTTAGGTTCCCTACGTTCTTGGGAGAAGTAGTCATCTTCAACACAGTCCGTCTTTGAGGATCATCGCAGAGAGGGGCTGCACAGTTTCCCTTTGGGTCCTAACAATGGTCCACATGCCCAACAGCTTCTTTGGTTGGGTGTGTGATCACTTGTTCGAGTAGCCACATGGAGCCTGATGACTTCCTCCCCTCCACTCATCTTGGTCTCCTTTGCACGAAACCAAAGTGACCTTCCAACTTTGTGGAGGACTGAGATGGAGTGGGATTACTGCAGCTCAGTACTGACAAGCCCTACTTTATAAACATTTTTTGCAGGGTCTCCCTACTTTGGTTCTCACATCCATGGACCAGAATCAGGCACTCATTTACATAAGACTCCATGACACCAGGGGACTCATGCTAAGTACTTCCAAGAATGCACCTGCCAATGTAAAGGTAACCATTAAAATATTAGAAATATAACTTAAAACTAGGTCAAATAGATTGTGGAGAATAGAGAATATGGAAAACATTTTCTTTCCAACAGGCATAAGAGTGAGAGAGGAAAAGAGTAAATACAAATTGCTGGTATACAGAAGCCACAAAATGAGATGGTAAGAATAAGTACCCTTGTAATGAAAATGTATTAACTATATTTACCTTACCTATTAAAAGACAGAAACTAGCAAATTTTTTTTAAAGACAGCTAAAGTTGTAAAAGAATGCATAGCAAGATTTAAAGTATCAGAACAAGATATCCCTAAGAGAATGCAAACCAAATGAAATTTGGTATAAAAATGTTAACATCAAGCAAACAGATTTTAAGGTAAAACAAAACAATACAAACACATTTATCGTGAGTTAGAAGACACAATGCGTAATGAAAAGGAACAATATACCAGGTATATACAATACAGTTGACCCCTGAACATCATGGGTTTGAACTGCACAGGTCCACTTCTATGCAGCTTTTTTTCAAGAGTAAATACTATAGTGCTGCACGATGTGTGGTTAGTTGAATTCAGGGATGCAGAGGAACTGGCTATACCAAGGGCTCTTTGGATTTTTGATTGCATGTAGCGTTGGTGCCCCTAACATCCGCATTGTTCAGGGTCAACTGTCATTATCAACTTGTAAACACTTAACAACATAGCCTCAAATACATAAAGAACTAAACTGTCAAAATTGCAAGAGTAATGTCCGAGGTAACTAACGGAAGATTTCAATATGCATCTCTCATGATCCAAAACCAAGCAGAGAAAACATTTACCAAGTGTAGAGGCTTGATCAGTATAATGCACAAGATTGAATGTGTGTTGTGTGTGTGGATATGCACATGGACATGCACATATCCATGTTCTTATTAACAAAGAATACATATTATTGAGTATACATGTACCCAAAACTTTTTAAACACAACTACACAAGAATGATAGATCTTTTTATATTCATAGATTTTGAAGAATCACTGTCATCTGGATGATAGTCTTTGACATCTGTATAATGTAATTAGAAATCAACAACAGTCAGTTCTTCCATCTGTCGGGCAAAAAAATTTGTCCTCTACCAACTTACGTTTGGTGGTCTGGGGACCTGCAAATTAATTGACAATAGATAGATGAACAGGAGAAGAGTTCATTATTCAGGCATGCAGGAGTCCACTGTAGGGAAGAGCACACAGAACAGCTAGGGGTAAAGGTTTATATACCAGCTTAATAAGTGGGGAGGAGGGTGCTTAAGGCTTCAAAAGATGTAAGGTTCTGATGATGTTTGCTTACACAGATTTTTTTGGAATGTCCTGACTCCCAAGGTCAGTTGCATTCCTGACTGAGAACTCTGGAGCAGAGGGGGTGGGGTTTGTGGCAGATGACTCTAGTGAATCTTTGCCTTAGGCAGATAGGGAAAGTTTATGTAAGATTGCTTTTTGCATCTGTAGCTCAGATGTTTTCACTTTGAAGTAATCTTTATATCATTTTAGTGGGTTGTTGGTTGCTTCATTTCCCCCATGTAAAACGTCTTAGAAAGAAGCTGGGTTGATTGCTCTGGAGAGAAGGCTCAGATTAGAAGTTATGAGGTAAAGATCTGCAGAAGGAGAGAAGCGCATAGATTAGAATGAGAAAAAGAAAGAAAATAAAAGATTAACGTTTAGAGCAAACTATAAATTCAGTTTCTAAGTCTATAGTGCAGCTAGCCGATAAGATTTTAAGCATTAGGTTTGAAGTATTTTTAGGTGGTGGAGTGAGGACGTCAGTGGCAATTCGATAGATTTCCTGGTTTGAAGTTTGAATGTCTTTGGTGATGGCATAGATGTCAATGTCACAGTCATGGTTATTTCCTGGAGCAGAGCGTGGAAGAATGAAGGTGTTCTGGTGAACTTCCTGAGCAGTCCATACAGTAGAGCACCAGCCACAAAAGCTGCCCATATATGATCTATTGTAGTGATGGGTCCTTTGAAGTTTATGTCAAGTCATTCAGCTTCAGCTTGCAGGGCTTCTTTAGATCCTGGGGGAAGAGGACAGCTCCAAGACAACCTAGAACTGCCTGGGTTAGTCAGGCTTTAGTTCTCAGTGATTTCCAATCAGGAGGGTGGGAGAAAAGTAGGAAATGTTAACTTAGAGGGTTGTAGCTAGATATTGAAGGGAACTAGAAGAATCTAGAATTTGGTAAGGATTGACAAAATATGTAAGATAGCAGGATCTAGTCCAGTTTACGGGTAGAGAGTAAAACCTCAAAGACAATGAACAGGACTAGAATCTGATAACACGCAACGGTGGGTTATAGCTTTCCATTGGAACAAAATTCCTCTCCATGATCATCTCAATTTTAACCAGAAATAATCAAAATAAGATTAGTATTATTTACAAAATACGTCTGATCTTATTACATCTGGCCAGATTATTTACATAAGTGCTGCCAGAATGGCAATTGACCACATAGGCCTTTTTAACATTTGCTTTGCTGGAACTTTTATAAAGGAATCTCAGATTGGACTTTAAAAGCCCCTCAAGGCTAGGAAGCCAAGGCAAAAACTTGTCAGTAGACTTCACCTGCAGTATATATGTGAGCAAATTCCTCTGTTCTCAAGGTGCCCCAAATATCCTGATTCCAAGGCCTCTGAAGAAGTGACCTTCCTTATTTACCCGTATGGCTGGGAACCCTCTAAGCCAGATGCCAGTGCAGTTTTTCCAACGGGGCTTTGTAAGCTTTGGCTCCATAAAGTCAAACTTAGTTCCTGCAAACTGTCTGATCATATGTGATTCTATGCATCATTTTCAAATATGACATTCTAGTCAAAGCCTTGATTATATAACCATGTTTCCAATTATGTTTTGTTACAAGGAGGACAGATTCTTATCAAATTTATGCAAGTAACTATATTGCCATGAAACTAAGAATACCTAATGAGAGTTTCCAAAGTCTGGAGGGATCAGGCCGAGAGAAAAAGATAAATGTTTAAATGTTTCATTTTTGTTTACAAAAGTATAATTTACAAAATTGTAAGCTATAGATAGCTTAAGAGAAAAGAGAAGAGTGTTCTTTAAATCCAGCATCAATATTCCAAATAAAAGCCGTAATCGTCCTTTATGAGTTCATTCAGTCCCATGTAATTCTTGTTCTTCTCGATCTTGGATTAGCAGTTTCATGAACCTATCAGCTTTTCCACTAGAGTTCTAGAAATTGTGACTTAGTTCAGTGGTATAATCTTAAAGTTATTTAAGCGATGCCATTAGAAGCTTGTATCCCAGAATACCTGGCATAGTCCTTTTTCATGGGTCTTTAAGAAAGATCCTTTTTGTTAAGATAAACACTCTAGCCTGTAGCTGATTGCAAGAGCTTTCAGGAAAGCATCAGAGTAAAACAACTATCTGTGGCTGAAAAAAGATTTAAAATAGCTTTGGTTAAAGATCTGATGAGCGTTCATTATGAAAGTAATGCAGTTGGCAGAGAAATTTGGTTGTTTCCATGACATAAGATATTTTAAAATAAAAACTGGAGATACGACTGATAACATTTACTGCTGTTTTCTAATATCAGGTAAAATGGTACCAGGACATATCATGGACAGTGAGGGCATTGATAAATCTCAAGGAACTTCATAGAATTTCTGAATACTTATATTAATACTATTTACCCATTCAAATATAACCTAGGGAAGGTTAAGCATCTCTCCCTATTTGACAGTGCTTTTCATGCAGTTAACATATCTAATTAATTTTTAACATCTCTCTTTTTACAAGGTGAAAAAACAAATCCTTTGAGATTTTTTAGGTCCCTCTGGGATATTTCAAAGTCAGTTCAATGTCAAGATTTTATTTAGGATTTGACTTTGAGAAGGCAAAGTATCCAAGTTGAGAAATGTCAAAAGGTTTGAACACTTGATTAATAATAGGATCATAGGTCACTGTTTAAAAATACTTAATCTATTCAACAAAGTGACAATGAAAGATTGTAAAAGTAATGATAGGAAGTTACATGGTTATAAGATAAAGCTTAGCTCTTTTGATAGTTAAAAGACTTGGTTCTCTTAAGCCGTCAGGAATATAATGAAGACAATACAGGAAATTGTTCTGAAAAGACACAGATTACTTAAAGGGTCTAGAAAAACCTTCTACAGTCCTTTCTTAAGAACAGACCAATAGCCCAATGTAAAACTAGAGTTTGGTTTTAATAGAGAGAGGAAACCAAACTCTAGTTTTGTATTCAGGTACTGTTAATAATAAAGCTCATTTAAAAAAAAAAAAAAGTATAAATAAACCCATTCAACTGTAGCCAGCTTTGACCATTCAACATAAATACTTAATGCTGATAACTTAATGCTGATAACTCAGAAGACAAACCTATTTTTTATTAAACCAATAATAATATTACACCAGTCTTATTTGCAAAGATTTATCCAAATCACATAAATTTGAAAAATATTTGGGATAGTTCCTATACTTCTGGGAGGTTTAGAAATATTTAATTTATAAAAGAGCTTATTTTTCTCTAAGCCAAATGTAATAGAACTCTTTTAAGGGATTTTATAAATTGATAATACCATCCAGAGGTAGGATAATATCTCATGTATACATAACATACGACAAATATAAATATACAAACAGATGCAAATAGAGATCTTACGCGGCTTTCATTCTGAAATTTTAACTGTGAGTCAGGCATATTATAGTAATGCTAATTACACTAGTTTATACAAGAGTTGGTTCTAGTCTTTGCCCCACTTTATGTTTTATCCTAATTACATTGCTGGCAGATGGAACAAGTTGTTACCTGCTCAGTGTGAGAGCAAATCTTTCCACCAATATTTACAGAGAAGGTTTTTAAGATTTTCTTTTGCCTTGATATATAGTCTTACGGAGGCTGTAGACTAGAATTTGGTCAAGGGATTGAGGAGACATCAAGTAGTTATCTGGGTGTCTCCAAATTCTTCTAAGTGGATAAAATATCCAGTCTGTTTCCAATTGGCCCCCTTTTTTCCCTTTTCAGCTTCAGATAGTTGCTTTTGGGGGTCCTTGAGTCCTTTAAGCATCCCTGACAGGGTCAAGGGGCCTAAACTAGTTTGAGTGACTTCTGCGCTTTAATTTTGTTAAGGGAGTATTTTAGGCTAGCTTTGACACTATTTATGTTCTTTCCATTTGATCTCCTATAGGTACTAAGAGGACATTTTCTTAGGATGAAAACTCTCGAAAAATCCTTTAAATATAAAAGTTTTTCTGGGGCTTCCCTGGTGGCGCAGTGGTTGGGAATCCGCCTGCCGATGCAGGGGACACGGGTTCGTTCTCCGGTCCGGGAGGATCTCACATGCCACGGAGCGAGCCATGGCCGCTGAGCCTGTGCGCCCGGAGCCTGTGCTCCGCAGTGGGAGAGGCCACAGCAGTGAGAGGTCCACGTACCGCAAAAAAAAAAAAAAAAGTTTTTCTGAAATAATCCATCATCTGGCCATTGACAATTAGGATCCGCATAGATATACCCATTCCAAATGTGACTCAAACCAATAAGACTTTTTGTGGCTTAGTCATGAACACAATAGGTGTCTCTGAAGAGGGCACAGAAGATGCAGCTTCCATACTTCAAAATAACTCCCAACTAGAGGTGAAGTGAAGAAAACCAAGTTGCCATAGGTGCTAAGAATGCTTAGTTCCAGTCTTCCCACAAAAGTGAGGCATCTCCAATCACAGGCCTGCAAATCTATGATAACAGATGGGTGATACAGAGATCGGAAGTCTTAGCACTACGAAGGCATTGGGAAGGAGATGACGAGGTACCTTATGGGTTGAGACCCTTTAGGATTCAGTCTTAGACAACCTCCCTGAGAGCTGGCAGTGGTTGGCAGGAAGTTTTGCTTGTGCATCTCATGTCTCAGTACGCTCTCTGGTTCCAAGCTAAGCCCTCAGGACGCAAAATTGAGAGAGAAGGAAAAAACTCATCTGGTTTTATTGGTGGCCCACAGCAAATTTGTCCAAGCAGATACTGGTCCAGTGAGAACTGCAAACTCACCAGTCTGTGAGGGTGGCTTGAACAGGCTTATGGAACCTATACCTGTGTTCTTTGCTTTGACTGTCCTTCTTAGGACAAGCAACACTTTTAGACATCACAGCACAAAACAACAGCAAAAAAGAAAGTGACAAGAAGATAGCACAATGACTATTTATTGGAAGATCCAAACCAAGAGTCATAATACCCAAAGAACAAGACGAGTTCTAACCCAAACATTTTCTCCTGTAAATCTAAATTTTGGAAACTTTCTTTCTGAGAAGATGAGAGGCTCTTACCACTTTTGCTCAACTGGACCCCAAGCAGAGATCTGGGAGTCTGATGGTAAGAAAGTTTAATTTTGCCAGCTTGGTCAGAGATCCTAAGAGCTCAGCTGCGGTCTCCAGAGTGAGCGAAGATTTCTGACCATTCAGTCCTCATTGCCAAAACTGTTGGGAGGAAAATCTTTTCCTCTATCAACTGAGGTTCGATTGTTAATCTCCTGAAAGATTAACAGGAGAAAAGTTTATTACTCGTGCATGCAGGAGTACTCTATAGGGAGTAGCTCTCTGAACAGCTAGGGATTAGGATTTACATACTAGCTTAATAAGGGGGGTGGTTTAGGGCTTCAAAGGATGGGAGGTTCTGATGAGGTTTGTTTACACAAATTAGGTTTGAAATGTGCCACTGCCCAAGGTCAGCTGCCCCTCCCTCCACTCCCTTCCCCCCACTACTGGAGACTTCCCTGGAGTGGTGAGGAGGGAGGTAAGAGGGGGGCACTTGTGGCAGACGGCTCTTGTAAATCTCTGGTTTAGTCAATAGGAGAAGCTCAGAAAGGATTTCTTTCTGGATGTGTAGCTCAGATATTTTCACTTTGATGTAACCTTTATGCCATTCTGGTGGGTCGTTGGTCCTTTCACATGGAACCCTGGAGAGGTTCCACGTTAAGCATTTAGAGTGGAGGCAAGCAATGCACAGGGGAGATGTGTGGGGCTGGAGGAAGAGAGTTGTCTGAAACAGTGAATGTAAAGTTAGTGGAATTCCCAGGTCCCTTTCTCCAAACTGTAGAGCTGGACAAATAGCTGTGCTCTATTCCCATGAGAGAGATAGAGAGAGAGAGAGAGAGAGAGAGAGAGAGAGAGAGAGGGAGGGAGAGGGAGAGGGAGAGGTAGAGGGAGGGAGAGGGAGGGAGGGAGAGAGGGAGAGAGGGAGAGAGAGAGGGAGAGAAGTTGGATTGGTTCTTCCCTCTGGAGAACCAGAACCAGAGAAGCTTCAGAAGGGGTGCAGACTGACACTGTCTAGGAGTGGATATGGACTAAAAACATAGCTCCCTTGCGCTGTCTGGTCCCCAAGCACCAGCTACAAGCTGTCTGCTTCCACAGGCAAGAAATTGGAGCTACTTTTCTGAAAAAATGAATGGCCCTACAAATCAGATTTCCATACACTGAGATCCAGGAGCTTCTCAAAAATAAAGTTTACCCCTAGTCACCTAACAGTGAGTCCACCAATTGTAAGCCCTTTCTATCACACATAGCTCCCAGTCAGCTTCTAGTGCCTCATGCTTAAATATAGACAGGCATTGATAACCTGATACTTGAGAAAGCCTAAAACAGAAGAGAGAGGCTAAAAAAATCCTGAACTGAAAGGACTCAGAAGAAACAAATATTTCTTAGGAAAATATAAAAAAAATTAATCTGTAATTCAGCTGTTTATATAAGGAGACTGACATCAGAGCTGTTTACAGTCACAAACCATTAGAAACAACTGTATGTCTATCAATAGGATGTTGGCTACATTCTGCTATATTATTCTGATAAGTCCATACTCTGGAAAAAAAAGGGGTAAAGTAATTCTATAAATTTCAAAATGGAAAAATATTTATACCATGTTATTTGATAAGTTAAAAATACTTTTTGTACAATTAAAAAAATCATAGATTATGATCCCATTTATGCAAAAATATGTTTGTGTGCTCCCACAAAGAATTGGATATGAATATATCAGATTACTAGCAGTGGTTATATCTGGGAGCATCTTAGGGGCAAACTTGACTTTCTGTATTTATTCATTGTTCAAGCTTTTTTACTACTAGCATTTATGGCTTTCAGCGTTAAGAAAGGAGCTTAATTTTTTTAAGCAAAATATACCAGGACACCTGCAGAATAACTAAGTGACTGCTTTTATTTAGCCACATCTGCTTAGGAGTCAAGGATGATACTCCTTTACCAAAACATTCCCTAGCATGAATTAACCTAAAATAAAAACTCATCTCATCCAAAACTATGTTGCTTGTTAGCTATGGTTCAGTAATATAATACGTGAAGTTCTGAAGTCGCATTAACATTTCTTATGATGTTACAGCAAAATTATTTGATGACAATCTGGATTACATACACTTTTCTAGAAAGTTTAGTGTAATACATTTTCCTCTTGGTGCATAAAATTTGTGCCGTGCCTCTTCTTGTTCATTGGTGCTGCTGGTTTTTGGTCTTCTGAAGGTACAGAGTTCCCTTGGGGACTTCTTTCTTTGTAGTAATCAGGAAAACCCCAAGGAAGGCTTGGTGGATTCCTGAGACTTGGGGGCCCATTGCTGGATTGGGCTGGGTTGTTACTAGTGCGCAGGAGCAGATATGACCTAAGTCATTATCAAGGAGGAGAGTTGGTATGAGAGGGGATCACGGGTTCATCTCCAGGTTCCGTCTGTAGGAAATGAGACCAGAATAAAAACTCTCTGTGGCTTCGAGTGCCCTGAGAATAAAATCAAAACCCCTCAGCCTGAAAGGCCCTGTTTGCCCTACCAAGCATCTCATCATTTGAGCCAATTTGGCCTTCTTTCAGATCTCTGGAGGCCAAGCGTTTTCCCCTTTTAGAGCCTCTGCTCATTCTGTTTCTTTCCACCTCAATGGCATCCCCTGGCTCTCCCGTGGCTGGCTTCTGTTCACCCTTTCAGGTCACAGTGTCACCTCTTCAGAGGTCTTTCCTAATTAATGAATCTTAGCAAGCTTCCTCTATCTCTGTTTCAGTCCCCTGATTGTTTCCATCTTAGCACTTCACATTTTGTATTTATTGAAGTGCTTTTACTCACTCTCCCTTCTACTTAGATTGTTGGTGCAAACTGAACATGGCCTTTCTTTCGTTTGTACCACCTGCAGCTGAAACTGTCAGCGCAGCACCCAAGTCCCTCTCCTTTATCACTGCTCGCCTGCAGGCTTCCAACTGCTAGCATTTGCAGTTCTGTGCCTGAAGACTTAACTCTGGTTTCTGGAAGCTGACTCTGCCTACCTGTGCTTCTGCCTGGAATGCTGGAGAGGAAGTAGCCCTCAACCAGTCACTGATAGGAATTAGTGTATAAATGCCCAGGCTCCCTCCCCCATTTGGGGAGCTCGTCAGCTAAAGCTGGCTGGCTCAGTAATGCATCTTTTTTTCTTGGCTAACTCCCCTTCACTGTCTCATTTCACCACTTCCTTACTGATGTTTTCTGCACTTTCCAAATAAACTACTTATATTTAAATCCTTGGTGGCGGGGGTGAGGGGTGGGAGTGGGCAATGCTTCTGGCACGTGTAGGTGACAGTATTTGCTGAATGAATGAATGAATGGCTGGCTGGCTGGCTGGCTGGCTGGGTGGATAAATGGAATAATAGATAAAGAGTAGGTTACAAAATAGAGTTCAAGGCTGCATGAGGTGTAACATTTCAGACTATTGACTGAAAAAGCAAATGTTTGGTGAGCTCATTCTAACTGGGGCTAGTTGGCTCCCGCAAAACACATAAGCCCATATAAGGGTAGAGATGTAGGCAGGTTAGAGACAATCTAATACGGCATTTTTAAAAGCTAAGTTTTCTTTAGGTCCACTGCCCAATCTTGATGATCACATGGATGCCCGACTTAGGTGCAGTTTTTACATTTATTGTTTTATTACAGTATTTACCTAAAGCGTTAAAATGTGCTATGCAAACTCATAAATAACGTTCAACGTGAATTTTATTCAGTTTAGGTGAAGTTAACAGTCCAAAAAAATTACCTTTCAGAAATATATCTGGAAGTGAGGATTGGACTGTAAGTGAAATCGGAGGGTGAGGTTTAGTCAGACCCTCAGAAAGAAGTGATCACAAAAACGGACTGCAGCTGTGGAGGGTGAGGTGCGTGATTTCAGTGCAGGAATCGCTATTAGCTGTTTTTATCAGTGTTAACACTGGACAGGTTCACACGGTTGTTTAGCGACAGACTAGAATCCTGAATCAGAAAGCATTTCTATTTTCAGCAGATTATGAATATGGAGAGTTCAACTAGACTATGAGTTTCCTGATAGCGAAAAAAGAACGTCAAAGTCTGACCCTAGGGAGGTCAGTGTATGGCATGCAGGTGATTTTGAATGCATGAAAAGTGTGAGTGTTTGGGCCAGATGGCTTTATAATTAGTGCTGTTTTCAAAAGCAAAGCAATTGGTATGGACTAGTAAATCATTCATCACTAAGTAAAGCATTCCTCAGATGACAAAAGAATTTAATTCTGACAGTCCAGGTGATGAGTGTTATCTAGCTCTACACATTTAAAAATTAAAGATAATATATCTAAAATCCTGTAAATTTGTATAAACTTTCTATAAGGAAATATTGATATAATGGTGCTGGTTGAAAAGTATTTGTGTTTAAGTGAGCATTATGGGTGAACCTGAATTAACTAAACATGTCGATGGAGATATTGTTCAGGAATAATTTCCAGGAAAAATTTAACTCCTTCTGATGAATCAGCCTGCCTTTTTTCTTCATGGGTATTGGGAATCCTGCAATTGTGTTTCTTCACATATTTTGGTTACCAAAGAGATCAGAACTTAATTTGCAGCTCAATTTTCTCAAGCACATGAGAACTTATGACTTTTATATGTGTCTTCTAAATTTTTCCTTGTTTTTAAAATCTACTCTGATTTTTCTTTTTCCTGGGCCTGCATTTTTTTTTTTTTACCTTGCCCGTATTTTTCTCTCCTACTTTATGTAAGTCACCACAAGCTTTTTGTGGAAAATGAAGGAGCAAATGATTCATAAATAAAACATAAAGAAGTAATCTATTTTTATTACATTTGTATTCTTTTTTTTTTCAAGGCCAAATGTTTGCGAAGAACAGCAGCTGACTGTGGTGGGGCTACCACACCCGTGTGTCCAAGCATTCACGCTCACCATCAAGATCTGGAAACGGCTGCAGTGGCCCATGGTGGTGTGTGAGTTATGAAAGAAGGTGAGGGTGCTCCTGCTATGTCCTTTTGATTCCTGAAGATCAAAGCCAAAGCCTCAACGGCATCTAAAGATTTCATCCAATAAATTTTAGAAAATAACTACATAATTAAGTAAACGAGTGTAACCTATGCCCACCAGGAACTTTCAAAGTGATATATTTTCCTTCAGAAACAGGCTATATTATTACTTTAGTTCATGCCTCGTTTTATGTGTGAGCTATTTGGGGTTCGATGCCACTAATTTTACCTCTTGACATGATAAACTTTTGAAAGCTGGAGATCAGAAGCTTGAGAGAAACAAGGAATATTGTGTTGGTTTGCTAAATTTAGCATGACTTGGATTTGGGCATCTATGACTGTGAACCGTCTCATCTGCCCTTGGTTCTCTTGTAACACTTTGAAACCTAGAGCTTCTTTAACTTTATTATGGCGTTTGAATTAGGATTAACTGGGCTGTATGCACTTTCTGTGCGTGAAGCCTTCATAGGGACTTTTTAAAAAAAGTTTTAAAATAATTTTATAAAATATCTAAGTACCTCTTAACACAAATAGCTGCTAATGTGTTCAGGTTTTACACATTAAAACTTGTAAAATGAAATCAGGAAACAAAGTTAAAAAAAGTGTGGCTTTAGATTAATGAATTTATTCTTCTTATTATTACTACTACTACGATTACTAAAAGAAAGTTGAGGGCATTTGTAAATAACTGGGTTTGCCATTGTGTAGAAATGGCAGAACACTGATAATATAGGACTAAGTAAAATAAGATTAAATCATTTATAATTATGGATATTTACATATACATTTTATGTGTGTATTTTTCATCTTCAGATACATAGTCTTTTTTTGGTCTATACTCAGGACCTTTAAATTAAATTTAAATCAGAAAAAGCTTCAGGCTTTTACTGGCTGTGTGGCACTGGTAGAAGTTCCTACATTTCTCTGTGCCTTAGTCTGTAAAGTTGGAAAAATAATACCACACATGGATATTACGAGGATTAACTGAAAACATATTTAACACCTGTGGCACAATGCTTGGTACATAGTAGGTAATTAGAGTACCTGTTTTTGAAAATAGCTTTTCATTTAGATTTTTTGGTACTCATCCCATGAGGTTTAATCATTGTTGATATTACACTGAACCAAAGAAAGTCCACTACCATATAGACGTTCAGACTTGGGAAAGCAAACATGAATAAGTAAAACATGTTTTATTTATTTTCAAGAGCTTAATAGTTTCATACATCCGTTTATTCAGCAAGTATTTATGAAACTGAGTTTGGAGTTGAGGCAGTGTTAAAAGATGTTTGACATTTTTGCCAAACTAATATCCCTTTTGTTTGTATGTAAGTTTGCAAACCTACACTTATATCCCTGTTGAAGAGATGCACCTCCAAAATATTAGGTGACACTTCAAGATGGTGAATAATTGTGTCATAAAAATTGACATTAAATCCTATTTTTGAGAGAAGAGAAAGAACAATATACATTGACATGATGGGGAAAGAGAAGTTAGAGGAAGTGAAACTTGAAAATGGTTTTGGATATGAAGGGGATTTGGGCTGGGGATATGAGGATAGGTATGTGAAAGGAAGAGAATATAATACTTTGGGGATAAAGAGCAAATATGACATCAATTTGATAGAAAGGACGTAAACCAGTTTAGAGATGTCTGGTATTATGGTCTATTAAGAGGTCAGCACAAATAGTTAATGGTATAGTATTTTCAATTTTTGTTCATTATTGCCCCCCTAAGGAACCTTTGTAAACTTTTTTTTAAATTTTAGTAATCGTCCCCCTCCCCCATGAAGTTTTAATACCACAGATATACTTTGTTTCTGTTTGTGAACTCTGCTGGTTTGTAGGACCACAGACCATTGTATTAAAGATTATTTTTCACCGCTCCTACCCAAGTACCAATTGTCCCCCCACTTGTGGGTGATGTCCCCACTGTTGAGAATGCACACTATCACGAGACCAATACATGAGGGGCCTTCACGGTCAAATTGAAAAGCATGTGCCTTATTATCCTCCAGGATTTCATTATTCTCTTCATAATTTTGGGTTCCATTTTTGATAGCTTCAGTGACCCTTAGGTAAGTTTATGCTGCAGGACTGGAGCCCCCTCTTAATTTTCAATAACCTATACCTATATTGAATCTTGGTTATATATTTAGTGTGTGTGTGTGTGCATGCACGTGAGTGCATGTATAATGTATACAGATAATATATTTTTGTGTATGTGTATAAATGGCAGGATTTGGATTGCAGGGAGAATTTTTTAGTGAGTTTAAAGTGACAGCTTTGGCCTGAAGAGGAAGCATTACTGACCTAGATTCCTATTTCTTAGGACCTGGTACTACACCATCTACAGACAGTCATACAGCATGGAGCGGCAGACCATCTACAGGCGCTGCCCTGGTTGGAGCTGGCAGGACAATGAACCTGACTGTCTATGCTGTAAGTTATAATTCTTCCTGTCTAACTCTCTGTCACTAGAAGTAGTGGTTTCACTCTGTTTTGGGCTTCAATCATATCATGCCTGTCAAGTTTTAGGCATCTTTAGAATCACCACAGATTCAGAGCATCTCTTTGGACTGAAAATGCACACATGACATGTGCAGAAATGCACAAAGAGTCTTTCTGTTAAGCGCTGCTAATGATAGGTCAGAATTCAGGACCCATAGAACTGCTGCTTTATATTCTGTCTCTTTATGTAAAAGACAGTTTGTTTAAAGCCAGACGGGTTACACCTTGTAAGCTTCCATCTCCCTTTTCTGTTCGCCCCTTTCCCATATCATCAAATTTGTAATCCACAGCTGATTCAAAAGTCCGGAGGGAAATCACTGTATGAAATCTAAATGGGATTTCTTGACGTGTGCTTGTCATGATTAATTGCAGAACTCGGGAGGCAGTTTACTTTTTAAGATGAGGCATGCAGTCCTTTTACAAACCTCTGGTTGAGGGTACTGCAGAACCTTTGGAGTATATTTGACAGCCCTCAAGCAGCAGAACTAGTGGCATTACATAGTTCATTCACGCCAGGAGAAATGGCTCTGTTTAGCGACTCCTTTACCTATGTGTTTATGGTTATTGTGAAGTCACTTAAAACGCTTCAGTGTGTTGCAGTCAGTGCAGACCACAGCACAGCAATTCATCTCTCCTGTTATCCTGCACCTGCGGGAGTTTGTTGGCAGCCTGCTTCCCTCCCCACCGTGCTTTCTTCTCTCGAACTGTCTCAGTGAAGTTGCCTCCGGCTTCCCATAGTAAGCAGGCCTAGGGTTGAGGGGGTCACTGTGTTTGCACGCAGTGCTAGGCCACTGCAGCTGGTTGGCTTAAACTCAGTGAATACATCTGCCCACGATGTCCTCTCAACTGTATTATAGACTCCTGGAAATTAATGACTGTGAGATGAATTCTTTATATTGTTGTATGACACCTAGCACAGTCCTTTGCCTCTGGTAAGTATTCGTATTTCTTGCTTGTTTTTTAGATTGTTTGGGCTACACAGTCATCTTCTCCATGGAGTTCCTTTATTATTAATTCCACTCCTTTTTTTTTCTTTAATTTTTATTGGAGTGTAGTTGATTTACAATGTTGTGTTGGTTTCAGGTGTACAGCAAAGTGAATCAGTTATACATATACATATAGCCACTCTTTTTTAGATTCTTTTCCCTTATAGGCTATTACTACCCAAACTCGAATGTGAATAAGGATCAGCTTGTTAAGATGTGGATTCTTTTTCACTAGGTCCAGGGTGGGGCATTTCTACAAGCTTCAAGGTGATGCAGATGTTACCACGTACAGAGTTCTGCAAGGCTTTAGACAGCAAGGCCTTAATGTGTAATGAAAACACTGTTTTCTGTAGAGGGGCTATGGAAGAGCTGGTGGAAATTTCTAGATTGTATCTATATTAGCAACTTGGTGCTTACCTTGAGGATTTTCTTTCTTTCCCTCAACTCTGTCCTCCCTGGCCTTCTTGTGTACCTTCCTTTTAGCTGTCTCTGCAGTGGGGACTTGTTTCCATGGGGAGAGATGCTCAGAGGGTGAAGTCCGGCAGTGCCAGTGTTCCGAGGGTTTTCAGGGACCCCGCTGTCAATACGGTGAGTCGCCAGCGAGACCATTTTATTATGATTTGGAGCTGTCTGCCTTGCTTTTAGGGGCCAGCCAACTTTGTCAATTCAGACTAATGGCAGGGTTATCCCTCTGGGGATTGGTGAGCATTTTAAATGAGCCACTAAGCAAAACCCCACAATCTACAGTGTACTCGGCATCGCAAATTATGCTTTGCAGTTTAGTTTTAATTATTCACTATAAGAGTTCAAAGGGTAGCAGTAAGTACAAAACAGTCTATTTTGTAAAGGAAATGGCAGCTTAATAAGAAAACCTCTTTCTGACCTCAGATGTTAAATCTTTAATGGAGCCATGGTTTGGAAGTGCTGGTACAGTATTCTTCTGTGAGATTTATGTGGTTTGTGAATGAACAAAGTGGAGATTAAGATGAATTCAGTGTGATGTGATATTTACTACTTTTGTGTTCAGTGCTTTAAAAAAAGCATGAAAAACCTGACACTTGCATTATTCTCAAAGTTTCAAAACTCGGTAACCTAGTTTTTAAGGTTGGAGCTTAATCAACTGTCAATTCAGGACATGTGCATTTAACACGTTTCTTGTGCAGGAAATTTTCAAAATGGCCAATGATTTATCTTTTACTGTATCTGCTATGAGATTGGGTGCTTTCAAAAAGGATTTGTTTTGACTTGATCATCTGATTCTAGTCTCCAGAGAATGTGAATGCATCTGCATTTATCTTTTCAGGGCAGAGAAAACTAAACAAAGCAAAACCGATTGTATAGAAGTTAAAGAAATAGGTGTACAAAGCGAACAAAAATATTGTCTTCATTATCTTCTGCTGATATGTTTGCCTTCTCTTATCCATTACTTGAATCTTTGTCAGTGAAATTGGAACGTTGCTGAGGGCTCATCACTCATGTTCATTTGTCTCCTCTGCCCTTGGCGTAAGGTTCAGGCTCACGTTTTTCATGGGGCACCTCAAAGCTATCCTTCTTGTAAATTAATCTTGATATTCTCTTCTAGGTTGTTTGCTTTTTATTTTTATTTGTGAATTAAAATAAAGCTGTTTTTTAAATCCCAATTTATTCTTTGACTATGGAAGACTAATTGTGAAACAGAGGTCTGAGCTCTAGAGTACATCTTCAGTTGTTTCCATTGTTTCTAAGATGCTAACAGCAACTGTACATTGTTCCATGAGACCAAATTATTTGCCGCTAAAGAAATTGTTTCAACTACATGTGCAACACTGGTTTCCTCATCTTGATCAGTATCTGAGATGGGCAATTACATGTCAGTGATTCATTAAAAATAAAAAACATCAATTATTACTTTCATTTGTTTTGGTAGAGTAAATCTTGCAAAACATCAAGTCCCTGAGGGGAAAGGTAATTAAGGAGACATATGGTAATGATCATAGCCTCGAAATTACACCTGGATTAATTTATTCTTTATTTTTCTACATCAGTACTTGAATATTTTGATTATTCCAATTTCATAACTTTAATTTGTAAAAGTAATTAAAATGATTTTTGAAATTCAAATAGTTAGATTTTGTATTTTTCAGTTTGGGGTTGGTGAAAATACTGGATTATTTTAAACATAGGCAGAATCAGTGTGTGTTTTCCACAACTTTGTATTTTTTAAATTAAATTTAATTAATTAATTAATTTTTGGCTGCGCTGGGTCTTCGTTGCTGCGTGCAGGGTTTCTCTAGTTGTGGCGAGCGGGGGCTACTCTTTGTTGTGGTGCACGGGCTTCTCATTGCGGTGGCTTCTTTTGTTGCAGAGCACGGGCTCTAGGCGTGCCGGCTTCAGTAGTTGTGACATGCGGGCTCAGTAGTTGTGGCTCGCGGGCTCTAGAGCTCAGGCTAAGTAGTTGTGGTGCATGGGCTTAGTTGCTCTGCGGCATGTGAGATCTTCCCGGACCAGGGCTCGAACCCATGTCCCCTGCAATGGCAGGTGAGTTCTTAACCACTGCACCGCCAGGGAAGTCCCCACAAGTTTGTTTTTATACCAGGAAGTTCCAGAAGTCATGAGGGAAGGTGAACCACACAAAATACCGTTCAGGAGTCTGCATTGCACTTTTAAGTACTGTTGTCCAAGTGTTTACCTTTAGATTTTGACGTTTCTTCTCTCACTGTAGAACTCCTGTTGAATGTAAAAAGACAAATTGATGAACCCTGAGGGATATACAAAACCTGAAATAGAAGTTCAGGCATCTCCTATGTGATATCACATTTCATCCAGCAAAATGAGCTATCATGAAGTGTAGAAATTTAGGAGGGCTTGAGGGGGGAATTTTGAAGACTTTCTAGGAAATCAAATATTTGGTGAGACAAATGGAGAACACAGTTAAGAGGGAATGGCATTAGCTGAGTCTTGAAAGTAGATCAAAAATGAAAATTAGAAAAGATTGTTTTTAAAAAGAATATAATTGATAGGACATATACATACATAGTCTGTCAAGCAGGTGGATCATAGTCTGGCGGTACTTCCTATAGCCGATCTCTTATCCAGTGGCTGGATTTGAGTTCTGAATTATGAGTATATAAACCCTGGTCTGATTGACATTACTCTCTCTCCCTCTAGATATAGTATATATATCAAAATGAAAATTAATTTAATGTTTTTCAAATTATATAAACAATGATTCAAATGATCAAAATAATTCAAATTAAAGATTTTTTGATTATTAAAAACTAACCGGGCTTCCCTGGTGGCGCAGTGGCTGAGAGTCCGCCTGCCGATGCAGGGAATGCGGGTTCGTGCCCCGGTCCGGGAGGATCCTGTATGCCGCGGAGCGGCTGGCCCTGTGAGCCGTGGCTGCTGAGCCTGCGCGTCCGGAGCCTGTGCTCCGCAGCGGGAGAGGCCATGGCAGTGAGAGGCCCGTGTACTGCAAAAAAAAAAAAAGTAGTAAAAACTAACAGTATATACAGTATAAGAAAGTGAAAATGTATAATCCTTTTGCCCTCAGAAAACCATGTGGTCATCCTTTTATGTATATTTAATCATATTCATACAACATATGGAATTTTACATAACTGAGATCACATCTTATATAATGGTTTTGTCATGAATGCCCCCTCTTTTTTTTTTTCTTACATTACTCTTTCTTCTCTCCTCTTCCCATCCAGTATTCTCTCTCCTCCCTAGTAACAATCTTCTGAATACTCTTTTGTATGTCTCTCTGGGCTCATGTACAAACAGCTGTATAATATTCCATGGAATTGATATACCATAAATTTTTAACCACCCATTTATTGATGGACATTCATTTTGTTTGTAGCTTTTTGGCATAACATTAGTGCTACAATAGTATGGTGGTTTTAATTCTGTGATACAGATTCCCAGCAGTGGGATTGTTGGGTTCAATGAATATGTGTATTTTTAAGGATCAAAATATCCATTTAAATTATCTTTGAAATGTTTTGTTGGCCATGGTAATGGCTTTACAAGCTTATCTGGTTGGGATGGGTTAAAACCTAGATGAGTGCCAATTATTTACTTATTTTTTGACATATTAACATAATGGAGAATCACTTGCATCTTCATCTAAAACCAGATATCTGATAGATTAAAACATCTAGGATCAGAGTTATTGTAAACATGGATTGCTCTCAGTATAAGGTAAAGTTGATTTTATTTGAGACGTATGGGAAAAATAAGTCAATAAAATAAGCCAGATGGCCTTTGAAAAATGGAGAAAAGAATCCAGTCCTAGAGAGAGAAGGGACATGCTAACAACTGAGAGAAATGCTTGAAGTTGATAATGATTCTAAAATTGCTGATCTATTTAACTCATTTGAAAAAATCTGCTTCTAATAAGGAAAAATGAAGAAAATGAATTTGGACAATTAGGAAGTAATGAAGAGCTTTCTAAAATAGCTATTGATTAAAGGAATCAAAGGGAATACTTTGAAGATTGAACACATGCAAATCAAGCTAGATGGCTAGTGGTGAAATTTTCTCTTTTTTAATTCTGTGGATCCAGGCAAAACAACTTGGAGCTTCATTAACTGATTAATTTCACACGCAAAGTCACTCCTTTTCTCCTCATTACTTATCCCATCTTCCCTTTTCCTGGTCAGAAGTCAGGTTAAATTGCAATGTGCCTAAGGGTTGGATGCTAAGACTCAGAGGTCTTCTTATTTCTTTCACTTATATATTCATTCATTCATTCTTCTAGTCAGTCTTCTATTTAGTCCGTAGATACTAATACCTCAGTCTGTGTGCTAGGTGCTGCAGATTCCAAAACAAATGTGATATCCTTAGTGTGGTGGGAAATAGAGACCAAGAAATCAGTGATTCTAATATAGCTCATAGGTGCTACGATGGAGGATAGTTCTGTTCTAAAGAAAACAAGAGAGGGTTGCTGTGTGTGATGCTAGGACATAAAGGAAGTTTTATGGAAAGATTTGAAAATACAAAATACAACTTATTCTTAAAGATGAATAGAGCAGTAATATGAAATTTGGCATAGAAAATAGAATATTTACCAGAGACATTAAAAGTACAGCAAGTTCAAGGAATAATAATATAATAATAATAATAATACAAGTAGTTCTCTTGGCTTCAATAAGAGATTCACATGGGACATGGCAGAAAACGTGGCTTTGCTTTCCTTAACTTTTCTTCATCGAGCCAAACCAGCTCTTCCAGAACCTTATGCAGAGATGGTTACTGATTCTTCAAGGACTTTGCCTTCCCTAAGTCCAGGCCCTAAGTCCAGCAGGCAGTCCAGCAGTCGGGGTTTCATACAACCCTACTGGTTGGTGCTTTATACCTATGCCAGAGTCCCCAAACATCTCCATTAATTCGAGGTGTGATGTTTACACACATTAAAAATGGAGTGTTGCTGGAATGTTGTCTGGTGACATGGAAAACCTCAGAAGTTCTGGGATTGAGGTTGGGTCTCACCAATGACGACTTGGAGAAGTCATTTTATAGCTCTAAGCCTCAATGTCATCATTTGTAAAATAATAACAGCTCTAAAATTTGCCTGAGCACTTTCCTCGTACCAGGCACTATTCTAAACAATTTATATGGATTAAATTATTAATCCTTACAGCAAGTCTATGAGGCGAACATTTGTATTTGTCCGTATTTGTAGCCAACTGAAGCATAAAAACCTATCCAAAGTCAAACAGCTGGGAAGAAGGGCATCTGGGATCCATGTACAAGTGTTGTGGCTCAGAGTCTGCAAGCTTAACCTTCAAGCCATGGTCCCTTTATAATAATATTTGCCATAATTATGTCTGCCAGGTTGTTATTTGTGAGTCACTTGAGATAATGCATGCGATCCATAAGTTGGAAGCATTATTCAAGCATTAGTTCTTTTTGTTGACTGTAGATTCCCTGAGAATCTTTAGGGGAAGTGAACAAAGTGAAGGGAGAAAGGCTCCTGTGGTTGCTTTGCTTCCCATCCTGTGGGAAATCTGAGCAAACCTTGGGCGTTGGGTCACAGGTGTGATTTTAAGCCAACCAGTAGGTTCCAATCAAGGAGTCCAATGAACTGTCTGCATGATATATCTATTCTATGCAGATACAAGATTGGACCAAAGCATTTTCTTAAAATGGCAAGTCCCCAAGAGCATTTCAAATTTGAGAAGTGGTACAGGTTGAATTGTGTTACCCCAAATTTGTATGTTGAAATCCTAATCCCCAGTAGCTCAGAGGTGACCTTATTTAAAAATATGATTGCTGCAGGTGTAGTTAGTTGAGATGCAATCCTACTGAAGTACGGTGAGCCCCTAATCCAGTATGACCAGTGTCCTTATTAAAAGGGGAAATTTGGTCATAGAGGCGTGCACACAGGGTGAATACCATGGGAAGATGAGGGCAGAGATCAGGGTGAGACATCTATAATCCAAAGGATGCCAAGGATTGCCAGCCAACGACCAGAAGCTAGAAGAGAGGCATGGAAAGTATTTTCCTCACAACACTCAAAGGGAAGCAGCCAGCTGACACTTTGATCTCAGACTTCCAGCCCCTAGAACTCAGATAATACATTCCTGTTGTTTAAGCCACTCAGTTTGTGATGCTTTGTTACAGCAGCCCTGGCAAACTAATCTAGAAAGTTTAGAAAACATTTTCTCTTTATTCACAGCTTCATTTCAGCAGTAGGCCTACTGAAACGATGAAAATGGGGAAAAAGTGGCAGGGGGTTTATAAAGAGCAAATCATGCTAAGAAAACTTGATGGCTTATTTTAATTGAATTATAAAACTAGTGTGGGAAGAAGACTTAATTTGGAAAAATGCAAAATCATTAACTGAACATGCCTATTAATCTGCAATCCTAAATGAGAATTACTAGGAGACAGTATGAGATGAAACACAGGTTATATTATGGAGATAAATTGATATGCCTTCTTAGCATGAGCTGACAGTATTATTTTGTTCATCACATAAAGATGCATTGCATTAGAGCCTTAAGCCCTCAGCAGGGTTCTAGCAAGTCTATATTAGGGCTACGGCATTCTGCTTTACATAACTTGACAGAAGGATACGGCAGTATTGACAGGGATTGAGATAAGTACAGTAAAGGGACAGCTGGACCGTTTACGAGGAAAGTAAAGAAATAACCATTTGACATCTTCCTGTGAGCCTAGTAAGGGGACATCTTATTTGGAATCCATGAAGAAGATTTACTACCCTGACACTGATTTAAAACTAGAAGCCTTGACAGTGCTTTAACTAACATGCCCTTCTAGGTATGCTTTGCATGGCCAGTGTTAGCAGCTATAAGGTAGATGCAGTTTAAAAAAGACTGCTTGAGAATTGCCCGATATTGCAAGAATGACAACCTTAGAAGAGAATGACCTAGCACCATCCAGGGTTATTTGATTCTACAGGGTATAATTAGTGATGGGCTAGAAGAGATTGAAGATGGATAATAATGACAATAATAGCTAACTCAGAAATCGTGAGTTTCTACATGGTAGGTGCTGTCCTAAATGCTTTTTGCATATCAGCTCACTTACTAACTCACAACAATCCTGTAAGGTAAGTGCCATTAATAGTCCCCTTTTACAATAACACACCGGGAGTAAGGAGAAATTAAGTAACCTACATGAGATCATACGTGTAGTAAATGATAGAGCCAGGGTGTGGGCTCAGGCAGTCTGGCTCCTGAGTTCGTTCTTTGAACTGCTGTGTGATGCTGTTTCTTTAAAATGGAACAACTCACCTTTTTATGAGAAATATAGTTGATATCATTTCCCTGAAAGCGACATAAGGGATTTATACTTTACTTTTAGTGTTTAAAACTTGTCAGTATGCTGAGAAAACAATCTTCTTATAAAAAGTATGAGCTAAATGATTTTCTTCACTTAAAGTTTTGCTCATTATACATACACGTATTGAGGGATTTTTAGAACCTGTGTAAGAAATACATAGCTCTGCTATTGAAAAGGCTACATTCTCGTTACAGAGATAGGAAAACAAATCATTATAATGTGATGAATGATGAATGGTGTTCTCAGAAATACACTAAAAGAGACGCAGGGACTAAGTCATAGTGGGGAGCAGGACTTGGGGAATTATGGCCAATAAGATGCATGTTAACGCCATGCCACTCATTATTGCCAAATTGAATCTCAACTCCTCAGACACATAATGCCACTGAAGATTTTAACATGGACATTTTATGTGTAAAACTGTGTTTCAAAGATATAGCTATAATACAATAGAAAGAGGCTGAAAATTCAAAGGAAAAGAAAACTTTATGTCATTCAAATGGCCAAATCTTGCATGTAGTCATGTGTCCTTTCTTCTTTTTCATTGCTTGCTGCCAAAAGGTTTTTGTTGCTGTTACCGATTTTTTAAATATCACACTTCTCTTATTTTATCAGGTACATAGTAAAACTTAAAAATGCCCTTTTTTAATTTTTTGACTATTTTTAAGTCCCATTTTCTCTTAAGAAACTTGATGAGCATAATTTGAAAGAAGAAATCCTGTATAAAAAATTTAACATGTTTTATGGCAAAAATCAATACTGTTCACTATTTTTTGGAATAGTGTAACTGAGTTTTTGCTTCCCATTTGAATTTGAAGTATATGGTGTATATGTGTGTGTGAAGGGTACGATTTTACTCAAGGTCATTTATATCTGGGCAAACTGAAGTAGGCATACACCAACAGCATCACCATCAGTAATGGCCACTGGGATGCATCGCTTGCTTTGGGTGGTGCAACTTCATTTCTTAGTCATTTTTGAAACCATGCGTTCCTTAATCTACTGTAAAAGCCTACTAGTAATGGCTGTAGATGGAATGGAACATTCCACACTTCTCTATTAGAGTTTAGGCCGGTCAGTGTTAGAAACTACTAGTATGACAATCAATCGTTAAAATTCCCTAGAGTGATTAGGGTGTTTTATGTTGGGTAAAGAAAAATGAAACTTCTCCACGAGATTCTCTGCTCTCAGGGCAGTCCAGTGAGACTGTGTTAGAGGGTAGGAGTAGGAGATAGGAGGAAGCACCTGATGGGTCTTCTACCTCAGTGATGTTCTCCAGACAGGAGGGTGCTGGGGACCTAGTTAACCTGGTCATGGGCTTTTCTGACGGTTATTTAAAGGTATATTTCCTGAAACAGGCAAAGAAGAAGACTGGAGAAAATAAAGCCAAAAGTCAATTTCTAGGGTAGATAAAGGGTGGAGAGTAGTGATAATCAAGAGAATTGAGAGACTAGGTGATATTGGAAGCTACAAATTTAGCTGCACAGATTCGAATCTTTTCTCAACAGGAGCATCTGCGCAGGGCTCCCTCTTCCTTACTGGTCAAGCTAGTATAAAGCTGGATGTGCAGGACATAATGCCTTATTATTATATTTTTTAAACATGAGTAATATGTATTATATTTCTTAAAGTTTATTCTCTGGATCAGTGTTTCCACTGGATTTTAAGAAGTGTTGTAGGAAATGAAGTTTCTGTGTTTAAATAAGTTTGGGAAATTCTATGTCAAATAGACTTACGTTGTGTTCATTCCTGTAGGATTTCCCAGAGCCTGGAGTGTACTAATGTGTATCGTGACTCCCTCAGAGGACTATCTAGATTCCTGTGTTTCCCAAACACATGTGATCATATAGCTCTTTTATGGGGGAATCTTGAAGTATTATTATTATTTTTAATACCTTTATTGGAGTATAAATGCTTTACAATGTGTTAGTTTCTGCTGTACAACAAAGTGAATCAGCTATATGTATACATATATCCCCATATCCCCTCCCTCTTGAACCTCCCTCCCACCCTCCCTATCCCACCCCTCTAGGTTGTCACAAAGCATGGAGCTGATCGCCCTGTGCTATGCAGCAGCTTCCCACTAGCCATCCACTTTACATTTGGTAGTGTATATATATATCAACACTACTCTCTCACTTCATCCCAGCTCCCCCTTCCCTGCTGTGTCCTCAAGTCAGTTCTCTATGTCTGTGCCTTCATCCTGCCCTGCCACTAGGTTCATCAGTACTGTGGTTTTGTTTAGATGCCATATATGTGCATTAGCATATGGTATTTGTTTTTCTCTTTCTGACTTCACCCCGTATGACAGACTCTAGGTCCATTCATTACAAATAACTCAATTTTGTTCCTTTTTATGGCTGAGTAATACTCCATTGTATATATGTGCCACATCTTCTTTATCCATTCATCTGTTGATGGACATTTAGGTTGCTTCCGTGTCCTGACTACTGTAAATAGTGCTGCAATGAACATTGTGGGACATATATCTTTTTGAATTATGGTTTTCTCAGGGTATATGCCCAGTAGTGGGATTGCTGGGTCATATGGTAGTTTGGGAACTATTTTTAGCTTTTTAAGGAAACTTAAAAAGCTATTTTTAGCTTTTTAAGGAAGCTCCATACTTTTAGCTTTTTAGCTTTTTAAGGAAGCTCCACACTGTTCTCCATAGTGGCTGTATCAATTTACATTCCCATCAACAGAGCAGGAGGGTTCCCTTTTCTCCACACCCTCTCCAGCATTTATTGTTTCTAGATTTTTTGTTGATGGCCATTCTGACTGGTGTGAGGTGACACACATTGAGGTTTTGATTTGCATTTCTCTAATGATTAGTGATGTTGGGCATCTTTTCATGTGTTTGTTGGCAATCTGTATGTTTTCTTTGTAGAAATGTCTATTTAGGTCTTCTGCCCATTTTTGGATTGGGTTGTTTGTTTTTTTGATATTGAGCTGCTTGTATATTTTGGAGATTAATCCTTTGTCAGTTGCTTCGTTTGCAAGTATTTTCTCTCATTCTGAGGGTTGTCTTTTCCTCTTGTTTATGGTTTCCTTCTCTGTGCAAAAGCTTTGAAGTTTCATTAGGTCCCATTTGTTTATTTTTGTTTTTATTTCCATTACTCTAGGAGATGAGTCCAAAAAGTTCTTGCTGTGATTTATGTCATAGAGTGTTCTGCCTATGTTTTCCTGTAAGAGTTTTATAGTGTCTGGCCTTACATTTAGGTCTTTAATCCATTTTGAGTTTATTTTTGTGTATGGTGTTAGGGAGTGTTCTAATTTCATTCTTTTACGTGTAGCTGTCCAGTTTTCCCAGGACCACTTATTGAAGAGGCTGTCTTTTCTCCATTGTACATTCTTGACTCCTTTGTCAAAGGTAAGGTGACCACATGTGCATGGGTTTATCTCTGGGCTTTCTATCCTGTTCCATTGATCTATATTTCTGTTTTTGTGCCAGTACCATACTTTCTTGATTATTGTAGCTTTGTAGTATAGTCTGAAGTCAGGGAGCCTGATTTCTCCAGCTCGTTTTTCTTTCTCAAGATTGCTTTGGCTATTTGGAGTCTTTTGTGTTTCCATACAAGTTGTGAAATTTTTTGTTCTAGGTCTGTGAAAAATGCCATTCGTAGTTTGATAGGGATTGCATTGACTCTGTAGATTGCTTTAGGTAGTATAGTCGTTTTCACAATGTTGATTCTTCCAGTTCAAGAACATGGTATATATCTCCATTTGTTTGTATCATCTTTGATTTCTTTCATCAGTGTCATATAGTTTTCTACATACAGGTCTTTTGCTTCCTTAGGTAGGTTCATTCCTAGGTATTTTATTCTTATTATTGTTTTTTGATTATATTCTTCAAGTATTATTATTTTGTGGGACCCAAATGCTCTGGAGGATTTGTATGTGTATATGTATATATTTTATGTGTTAAAAACCATTCAGTTTTATTAATTAACATATAGTAATTTCACAAAGAGTCTAAATAAAGCCTTTCACAATGTACTGTATGATCCTAGATCAAAATACAGATTACAAGAATTTAGAAGCATTCTTGATCTTCTGATATAATCATCTGACAATTGTGAATTCTATGGTTTACCCAATGGAGGCTAATTATTCAGTAAATATGGACTTATATTACTTATATAACCTTTTAGAAAAGGGTTACCTATATTTACCTTGAATATCTTTGCAGTATCTGTATTTCAACCATGTCACCTAATATTAATTTGTATTGCTTTTATTAATATACATCAAGATTTTAATGAACTGTCATTTTTTATCCTGAAAAAAACAACTGAAACAACTATTTAAAATGTAGAGCAGTCCTTTTACTTTAATACAAAAATTTATATATATAAATTCTCAAAATTGGAAATAAAAAACTGAAAGCTATTTTTTCCAATCTATTCAACTAATAATAACATATTTATATAATAGTTAAAAAACATACATTAACAGGGTGCTTTCCCATATGTTATCTTATTTAAGCCTCACAGCCACTTTTTGAGGGAGTTCATATTATTCCCAAATTAGAACTGAAGTGACAGAAACTCAGAAAGCTTAACTGATGTGCCCAAATCACAGCTTGTTAGTAGCTGAGCCAAGGCTTTAACCTATATCTTTAACTCCAGTGTTTTATGGTATTGTCTGTCCCACAGTTGCCTGGGGATAAGCAAGGCTTGCCATGGGCCCCAGGAGCATTTTGTTTTGTTTTTTTTTTTGGACGGCACTATGAACTGTGCTGGGCTAAGAAATGAAGGGGGCAAAGTAGGGTTGGGAAATTGTTTCTCATCTTTCTCTATTCTACCCCTCATGCAGTTTGCATAATTTATGTATGTCTTTTTTCTCCCCTTCATCCGTTAGAATTTAGTTCCATTGTTTCTCCTAGAAACAACTTCAAACTCAAGTATTCCTGGATACTACTGGTCTAACTACAGTCAGCTCTCAGTATCTGTGGGTTTTGCATCTGCGATACAGAGGGCCAACTGGACCAAGCCATTTTATTTCAGGAACTTGAGTTCCTGTGGATTTTGGTAACCTTGGCAAGGTCCTAGAACCAGTACCCCGTAGAGGGATGACTGGAGTAGCTTAACCTAAATGGTGACAGAGTTCTGGAAGTCAGCAGGTAGGCTGATCTTGTTGGTTAGGGTAGCTTTGAGGAATCGCTCTACATGTATTGTGTAGGCTGCTGTTCATCCAGAGGTGCAGAACTAGCTGTGTTGGCCCCCTCCCAGGCAAATACTAGATCTTGGCGGCAATCCACTCCTTCAGTATTTCCATCAAGTGAAAGAGCTCCTGCTATGTTTGTTCCAAGCCCATAATGCCAAGGTCTGGGTTTTTGACCAGGCATCATACTGCCTTTTACACCTACTGCCTTTTGCCTCCATTTGTATTCTACTATAAACTAACTTTCTTAATCTCTGTTTTATTAAATACATCTCCCTTGACATTCACAATGCCCAAGGGCATAGTTACAATCATAATGAGTATGTTTACCATTGAGATAAATGCCCCAAATCAAAGGCTTATGAGAAAAGTAAAGTGTGTAGTAAAGAATTTAACCTTATGCAAAAAAGACTTCTGCCTTTTGACCTCAGCTTCTGGGAGGTCATCTCTAAACCCTTGGAATATCATTATCTGTTAAGAGCATTTTATTTTCCTGGGGGCCTTGGGTCACTGGATAGTCTGACAATATAACAATAGCCCCCAATGTCACTGGATGAGGGCTGGACACATCTAGATAGTCTTAGGTTGCCACATGAGAGAGACCAGCAACCTGATTTAGGGTAGGGGCTTCGGGTTACTTCCGGAGGGGCTGGAGACTGTAGACTGAAATCTGCCAGGTGGGTAGTCAGTCAATCAATCATGCCTATGTGAGGAGTCTCAATAAAAACTCTGAACACAGGACTCGGCTGAGCTTCCTTGATTGGCAACATTCCATGTGTATTGTCACACACTGATGTCAGGAAAGTAGCACATTCTGTATCCACAAGAAGAGGACAGTGGAAGGTTCACTTTTGATATTTCCTGACTCCACCCTACCCTATGCACTTCTTCCCTTAGCTGATTTTAGTGCAGTAGCCTTTAGTGATTTCTGTGAGTCCTTCTAACAAATTATTGAATATGAGTGTGGTTTTGTGAACCCTTTGAACTTGGTGTCAGAAATGGTGTGGTTCTTGTGGGGACTGTTCCCTGTAAATTCTCAGCTGGACTAAACTCTCTCAGAAGGGGGGTCACTTCTTTCTTTTCTTCTCCTTCAGGAGCAAGGTGCTTTTGGTCTTTCTTCTTCCTAGTGCGTGTGGGGCACAGGGAAGATTACGTAGTACTCTGTGGCTGCTCAGTTGTGCAGGATGGTATTGGATGAGGGCTTTCCTCATCACTGGGGAAGAACAATAGTGTCTGGACTGCCTAAGTGGGTTGGAAAGAATGGTCTAACCCATCCATTTATTAAATCAGATGGCAAACCAAAGGAGGCAAGTGCATAAATAACATTTTTATAATCTGTTAGTTCTGAACAATGTAGGAGACTGGGGGATGCGAGGGAGTAGAAGAATAAAGTACATGAGACCTGAAGTTTTTAAGAACCTGCCTGCATTTTTAATGAATATTTGTTGAAGTCATTGTAATGGTTTAAAATGGTTTGAAAGACTATCTGCTGGAGAATATTTAACAACTGGAGATTTAGATATATAACTTAAATAAAGGCTGTTTTTTTTCATTCTGACAGAGGAGATGATATGTTTTGTTCTGTTGTGAGTTCTAGTGACCCCTGCTTAGCTTTCATTGATCACAAATAATCTTCTCCAGGATACTGCAATTGCTGCATTGTTGAGTTGCTTATATTACATTTAACCTTGACGAAGGGTCAAAATAAATCTGTGAATTAAGCAAGAATGCATTACAGCTGGCTGAAGAGCATGTCAGGAATACCTGAAGAGAAAACAAAACTATTTTTCTCTACAGCCTGTGTACAAGTTGATGTGACTCCTTTTCCATCTACTTGGAGTTTAATAGAGAAATACTATTCTTCATTTGGCCCTAATTTGGGTAAATGTCCATCATGGACAGAGTACTCTCATGGAACAGAGAAAGGACATGGTTGCTGGCCTTAGCTTACTCACATATACAAGGGGGGAAATACTCAGATAAGGCATCAGCTGTGATCAACCCCACTTACCCAGAAACAAAAACACACAATGAGAAGCTCAAATGCCTTGACTGTACAAATGTATAGTTGGCAGTGGGTTAGAGAAGGTGTGAGCATCAGGTGACCTCAATGGTAACTTCATTATTAACTTAGAGAATTATGGGTACATGCTGATGGCACCTGTAGAGGAAGCCGTGTTGCAAAAGAATACCAGAAGAAGAGTGAGCAAGATAGAAATTAAAATTGAAAGGTAGCAAACCAAACAAAAGACTTATACTGGAGGAAATAGGAATTGACTAATATACTAATGTAAGGAATATAAGAGTTAACATATTAGACATATCTTAAAAAATGTGATTCAAAGTCTTTGTCCTCTTCAAGTTTTTTCCTCATTTAGATAGTCTTACTTTATAATGATGGTACAATTAAAGAGGGGAAAATGTGTTTTCTATGAGTGTCACTTGAAAAATGTTTTTTCATGACAAGCAGTGATTAAAATTTTATAAATACAGCAGGGCAAATACCATCCTTCAGAGGCTTTTTCATACCAACTAACAGATAAGAAAAGTTAGGTAATAAGAAAATTAAAGCTGAACAACTCTAACAGTTTAATAAACAGGAAATGATAGATGATGTTTTGCATGATTCAAAGTCATTTTTGTACTGAAAAAGAGTGAAGTCTTCAGTGAAGTCACTGATATGATAAAGGGTATTCTGCTGCTGTGTTGGGAGATGTTACATATTCATTCATTCATTCAAAAAATCGTTATGCCAAATGCTTAGCTAAATCTTTTGACCACAAGGGTTAAATACTCTCAGGGTTAAGACATTTTCTTGGTGGTTAAGCAAAATGGTTCAGTGCCTTCTGAAACTTTAAACATAAGCTAGTAGTAAATATTTTATTGTCTTCTTAAACATTTTGAAATCCTTCTAAAATGTATGTGACCTTAAGGTAATCGTATTTTTCAGAGAATAGGAGCAGTCTTCCACTATTCTATATCAACTGAATTTTACTATAATGAAATGGTAAAGATTACGTTCAAGAAAAATAATAGCACAACAACAACAAAACAACCTTTCAAAAATCAGTAAAGGTGTTCCCCATCATACCCAAACATCCACTGTTACTATACTCAGAAATTTCCCCCTTTGTTTGAAAAGGTATTGTCTGACTTCCTTACTCTGTTGTGTAGAAATACAGTATATACTATCCTGGCCCTCAGTCCTGGAAGAAGTAATCAAGGTGGATAGAAAACAGACTTTCAGGAGATTTCTTTGTGACTTTAAACTATATTATGATCCTTCTGGCTTCAATTTATCTCTGTTGTGAAATGTTGCCTGTGGGAAACAGCTGGGGATCAGATCAATAGGTGAGACTCAATATTGTGATTCTAAACAGCTTTTAATGTTAAAGACAGTTTTTTGGATATCTGATTATTAAAAGAGAATGTATGTGTACTATTTATTGAATTACACAAATATTTTTGCTAAGCAAAAAGAAAATGCATGAAATCCAATTTCAGAGGCTTAATTAAAGTGGCTACTTCAGTTTATTTAGTTATTTTTGGGCATGACATTGAGTCCTACTTAATTTTTTTAACACTTTTTTTTTTTTTTTTTTTTTTTTTAGCAAAAATGGAAGATTGTTCTTCCCAGGGAGGTAGTACGTTTCCTCTCATTGAAGGTGTACACTTAGATTATGAACGACCATGTGGTAGGATTGGCATAAAGAAGATTGCAAAGTTAGAGAAAAAATGACCTTTAAGTCCATTTCAAAGTCCAAGATTCTGTGATCTCTACATGGTGATTTTGAGGCCAGAACTGAATCTTAGCCATTTTATATCTGGACCCCAGAAAGGGGCCTGAAACAAATTGAGCTTGAAATGTGCCTGTTGAATGAGTGAGTTAATAAGATTAGTAAGAATTTTATTTAGCTTGTTGTGTAGATTTGAGTTTGAGCCTGCAAAGTGAGGCTTAGAAGGTGGTTTCTTTTTCTTTGAGTGACTATGTCAACCTTTGGGTCCTTGTCTCAGGATGAACAGTCTTGCGAGGCTGTGGCAGTCTGATCAGCCATGCTGGGCTTTTCCTGGGGTGGTCTTAGCTTAGTCTCACATTATACCCCATGACCCAATCAATAAAGTTATCTTTTGAGAAATAAACTTTTTATTCAAATAAAACATTCCCATCAACCAGTCACTGACACTGGCATATATTTTTAAAGATGTAAAAACTCTGGAGCAAAAT
The DNA here is from genome assembly GCF_003676395.1 of Aethalodelphis obliquidens. NCBI lineage: Eukaryota > Metazoa > Chordata > Mammalia > Artiodactyla > Delphinidae > Aethalodelphis > Aethalodelphis obliquidens. The sequence continues at coordinate 97,550,161 of NW_020837945.1, read as the reverse complement.
TGAAAGAAATATAAATATCTAGCTTTGAATTAAATGCTATTATTAAATTTCAGAAGCAACTAATCACTACCTAATCCCACTCCCGTATCCTCCCAGGGATTAAGTAACCAATTCATTCCACAATTTTTTTGGGGTTAGCAATCTTCCCAGCTGTATTCATGGCTTCACAGCGCTTTGGGGCTACAGAGCAACTTGGGCATCAAAGCTTTTATTTCAGTCTTTGATCCTTCTCTTCAGGTTAGACCTTTTTCTGCCTGCTTGCAATTTCTCAAAGAGAAGGCATTAATAATTTGCCATTGGAAGACTTCCAATTTCATTCTCTTGTTTCTTCGTCTAACAACTTTTTTTTTTTTTTTCACAAGGAGAAAGCCTTTTGTGACACTATGTGCTTGGCTTCAGTAACTTGGAGGAGGATTACAGAAGCATTCCTATGGATGTCTGTAGTATGACTCCCTGTGTTAATAGCATTCTCACTCCACTTGCCCTGTTTCTCTTGCCTAATTCCTAACCTTGTAGCCAGCCTTGTAGCTTGTAGCCTTGTAGCCAGTTGTGAAGTTACTATGCATTAAATTAAGATTCCATTCTAACAACTCTTGCAGAATTACTGCTGTTGTAATGGACAGTTTTAAGCTCAAATCTTCAAAAAAAACAAATCTGATCTCCCTTTTACCTGTAAACGTTTAAGTAGAATAGCACTAAGTTTTAAAATGTAGATCTAGTGGATTGCTAAATGATAATTCTGGATGATTCCTTTCCCATTGTAGGAACTCAATATATATTTATTATTGAATGAATGAGAGTGAGAATCTCAGATGCTTGCCATATTTCTCTTTACTGATTTTAGAGTGAGACTGTTGGGTTAAAAGAAGAGAATATGCATTTAAGGTTTATGCTTCTTTTGTATTTCTCTAGAGGTGATCTTGGTACTTAGATGAAATTGTAATGGACATTTGAAAAAGAAATCTTTTTCCACATTGGCTTATTTCAAACTGAAACTAGTTGGATGCAAATCTGCCTATCTAATCGTCTTAGTATAAATTTGCCTTTGATGTTGTGGTTTCATAGTCTAGATGTGCCTCTTTCTCATTATGTCTTCTGGCACACTGGTATTTGGGGAGACATTTTCATTTCCTGTGCTGGCTTGATTAGGGGTGGGTGGGGGAGGGGGGGGTGAAGGGATTGGTCTACCAGATGCCCCTGCTTGATGGTTGCTCACAAATGCCTACATTGAATGTGCATTGAATGTGCATGTCTATATCCGCAGGCATAAACCTTTGGAAAGCATCTCTGCCCAGGCCACCCTAGTGGCATTCTTTATCTTCAGTTTTCTGCCTCTTTAGGGGGCCTCTCTTTAAAGAGGCATAAGTACAAAACATTCGCTACTGTCAGCAATTTAAATTCATACCACATTTCTGTAATTAAAGTATTTTAAAAATTTCTATTTAGTGTTTTATTTGCTGACAATTTTCAGGTTAAAATGTGGATGCTGAAGACAGATTATAGTTATTTAGATTCTACTAAGATACCAGTTTAAAATAGCAGAATTCTTCTAGCCTTGCTATATGCTTTATCATAGAATGTGACTTTTCCAATACTGCAAATATACCTTTATATTTGAGAACAAGAAGGAAACATATTTTGAAGTTAAAACATTTGAAATGAAAAGGATGAAACTAAGAGAGATTTATTTGAAAAAGTCAAAGATATGAGGCGGGAAATTTGGCCAATTTTGTTTGTAGTTCTTCAAAGGTATTTTTCAGGCTGGTTGCAGTTGCGAGAGGATTGATTAATCACGCTGAGTGGCTTTATATTCCTGTATTGAAATGGATGGGTGCTAGGCATAAACACAAGATAGGATATAAAGGGCCAGTCCACTAATATAATTAATTTTTTTTTTTTTTTTTTTTTTTGCGGTACGCGGGCCTCTCACTGTTGTGGCCTCTCTGGCTGCAGAGCACAGGCTCTGGATGCACAGGCTCAGCGGCCATGGCTCACGGGCCCAGCCGCTCTGCGGCATGTGGGATCTTCCCGGACCGGGGCACGAACCCATGTCCCCTGCATCGGCAGGTGGACTCTCAACCACTGCGCCACCAGGGAAGCCCTACTATCATTAATTTTAATTGAAACCTCTGGGTGACCTCCAATTTCACATTTAAAACTAAAATATGTTTGGTGTTTACTATGTGCCACACAATAGTATAAGGATTTTAGAAGAGAGTAGTTTGCGTTTTTCTCCTAATCAAAATGGAAGAGACAGACTGAGATATTAGTGCATTTATTCCCCATGGTAGCTCTATGCAAGAAGCATTTTATTATCATTTCTGTTTCAGAGATGAGAAGACGGAGGCAAAAGAGCAATTAAATAAATGGCTTGAGATCAGTGTATGTGTAGGTGATGGGACTCAAATGAAGAGCCCATGATCTGAATGTTATTCTGCCTCTTAGTCTTAGACTTAATGATCCTGTGAATTCGTCTTTGTGGTTGACAGCACTGTTTCTGGTCCCACAAAGCTCTTGTCATCTGTCTTGTTAGAGAACCCATAGTTTAACTGGACAATGCAAATTCTCTTGCCTCTGGGTTTTAAAATGACTCCTGGCCAACAGGAATATCTTCTTAGGTTTGAAAAGATGTTTTAGGTTTTTAACACATTATAAATCATAGTTAGTGCCATTTGTCAGAAATATTTTATTGCTCAAAAGTGCACTTGCCACTGATTCACATGCTTTATAGAGCCTATTTAAAATTGAGGATCTTCTGTCGCTTTTAACTCTTTCTAAAAAGAAAACGGCAAAATGGTGATTGAAAAATCATCAGCTGGCTAAGTTCCGATGGTGATATAGTCCATCTTGAGGAAGCACTCACAAGTTTCTGAAATGTCTGCAGCTGTTCATTCAAAGATTCAGGGAGATAGTGAACAAAATAGCAAACAAAGGCACTGCAGCCTGCAGGAGAATTGGGATTTCATTGTGTGTGTCAAAAGTAAATGAATTCAAGAATAACCACTTGAAAAGGAATTCTCCCTTAATGTCTTTGGTGCAAAAATGTGCTCAGATTGTACTGGCTCTGAAGAGTGACTCAAAGAGGTAAATTACTTTCTAGCTACTAGCTTTCAATTGCTACGGGCTCAAAGTGCTAGCTAACCTTGTAAAAGTGGAGCAGAGAAAAGAGTAGTTTGCATCCTAATCAAAATGGAAGAGACAGACCGAGTGAGATCCCATAGTGGCACCAAGATTTCTGATGGCAGAAGTTTATAAATAGGCATAAACAGACCATTGCAAGCCTCAACAAGAACCACTTAAATGTCCTGTATACATTTTTCAAGCAATTTTTCTTTGGAATAAGAGGTCTAGGAAATGGTTTTGATGTGTGAAAACTGATGTTTATAGAGAGTAAACTGTTTTCTTTGAAGGCTTTTCAAGTATGTATTCAGCAGCTGTGTAATTATGTAAATTTGCCTGGGATAGTTAGAGCAGTTAGAAACCAGTACTAATGAAATGATGGGTCACGGGTTCAACCATGGTCTGGGCCAGTGCGTTTTAGCCAGAGAGAAGCCTTTAGCGTAGCCCAGGAAGCATCTCTGAGACTACCCTGCGATCTGGTGGACTCCTTTGGCCACAAGAGGATTCAGGACATAAAAATCAAACCCCTTTCCCAGGAAACCTACCCCCCAAACTGCATGGTGGTTGCATCCTTTGTATCTCAGTGGGTAGAACTGAATAAAATATATGATCTGGAAGAGAGCTGTGCTGTGAATCTGAACACAGTAGATGTGCATGGCATAAACAATGCAGGACATCTTTATAATGTGATTTCATTGAATGAGTTTAGGAAATCTGTGACTTCACTCACAAAATCACTCCAAAGGATCGCACACTTCTTGAACTGCTTCTACCTTGTCCCCATCTGTAAAATGGAGCTACTAATGCCAGTTTCAGGGTTGTTGAAGAATTAAATAAGGTAATGTGTGGGTAGCACCCACTTCAATGCCTGGCAGATACTAAGTATCCAATAAATGTTGCCATTATTATTATTTTCAGGAATCTCCAACAAATACCAGTATTAACTAGATACCACAAACACTACTTTGAAGCATTGATATGAATCAGTTAAAACAAGAATCACCATTTATATACAGAACATTAATACCTGGATTTTATGGATCTCAGGAATTTTATATGCCTTACTGTATTGTAGCAGATAGCACAGGCTTTAGTGAAGAATTCTCTCACCATTACTGTAATCTGATTCATACCAGATGTTGAGGAGTCAAGAAGTAGGTGCATATAACATGCAATGCTTGTATGAAAATGTGTTAGAAAGTTAGGAAGCATTCAGAGATGAACTCCAGTAAATACAAAAATGCATTTCAGGAACCTAGTAGAAGCTGTTGGGCAGATTGACTGAAAGAGAGGGCAACAGCAATGGAGAGTAGATAGACCAGCAACGTGATACATCTTCTTGTGTACAATGTTATTTTGTTTGTTTGTTTGTTTGTTTTGTGGGGGAGGTGATGGGTGATTAGAGCAGTCCATTCAAAAGAGCATGTACATAATAGTAGGGGACTTTAACACGCCACTTTCACCAATAGAGAGATCATCCAAAATGAAAATAAATATGGAAACGCTAGCTTTAGCAGACACGTTAGACCAGATAGACTTAATTCATATTTATAGGACATTGAATCTAAAAACAACAGAATACATTTTTTTTCTTACGTGCCCATGGAATATTCCCCAGGATAGATCATATCTTGGGTCACAAATCAAGCCTTGGTAAATTTAAGAAAACTGAAATCATATCAAGTATCTTTCCTTACCACAATGCTATGAGAGTAGATTTCAATTACAGGAAAAAAAACAGTAAAAAATACAAACACATAGAGGCTAAACAATACACTACTGAATAACCAAGAGATCACTGAAGAAATCAAGAAATACCTAGAAACAAATGACAATAAAAACACGACAACCCAAAACCTATGGGATGCAGCAAAAGCAGTTCTAAGAGGGAAGTTTATAGCAATACAATCCTACTTCAAGAAACAAGAAAAATCTGAGATAAACAACCTAACCTGACACCTACAACAATTAGAGAAAGAAAAACAAAAAAAAACCCAAAGTTAGCAGAAGGAGAGAAACCATAAATATCAGATCAGAAATAAATGAAAAAGAAATGAAGGAAACAGTAGCAAAGATCAATAAAACTAAAAGCTAGTTCTTTGAGAAGATAAACAAAATTGATAAAGCATTAGCCAGACTCATCAAGAAAATAGAGGAGCAAATCAACAGAATTAGAAATGGAAAAGGAGAAGTAACAATTGACACTACAGAAATACAAAGGATCATGAGAGATTATTACAAGCAACTATATGCCAATAAAATGGACAACCTGGAAGAAATAGACAAATTCTTAGAAAAGCACAAACTTCCAAGACTGATCTAGGAAGAAATAGAAAATATGAACAGACCAATCACAAGCACTGAAGTTGAAACTCTGATTAAAAATCTTCCAACAAACAAAAGCCCAGGGCCAGATGGCTTCACAGGTGAATTCTATCAAACATTTAGAGAAGAGCTAACACCTTTTCTTCTCAAACCTTTCCAAAATATAGCAGAGGGGTGAATACTCTCAAACTCATTCTATGAGGCCACCATCACCCTGATAACAAAATCAGACAAAGCTGTCACAAAAAAATAAAACTACAGACCAATATCTCTGATGAAAATAGATGCAAAAATCCTCAACAAAATACTAGCAAACAGAATCCAACAGCACATTAAAAGGATCATACACCATGATCAAGTGGGGTTTATCCCAGGAATGCAAGGATTCTTCAATATATGCAAATCAATCAATGTGATAACTCCATCTTAACAAACTGAAGGATAAAAACCATATGATAATCTCAAGAGATGCAGAAAAAGCTTTTGACAAAATTCAACACCCGTTTATGATAAAAACTCTCCAGAAAGTGGGCATAGAGGAAACCTACCTCAACATAATAAAGGCCATATATGACAAACCCACAGCCAACATCATTCTCAGTGGTGAAAACCTGAAACCATTTCCTCTAAGAGCAGGAACAAGACAGGGTTGCCCACTCTCACCACTATTATTCAACATAGTTTTGGAAGTTTTAGCCACAGAAATCAGAGAAGAAAAAGAAATAAAAGGAATCCAAATCAGAAAAGAAGAAGTAAAACTGTCACTGTTTGCAGATGACATGATACTATACATAGAGAATCCTAAAAATGCCACCAGAAAACTACTAGAGCTAATCAATGAATTTGATAAAGTTGTAGGATACAAAATTAATGCACAGAAATCTCTTGCATTCCTATACTCTAACGACAAAAAATCTGAAAGAGAAATTAAGGAAACAATCCCATTTACCATTGCAACAAAAAGAATAAAATACCTAGGAATAAACTTTCCTAAGGAGACAAAAGACCTGTATGCAGAAAAGTATAAGGCACTGATGTAGGAAATTAAAGATGATACAAACAGATGGAGAGATATACCATGTTCTTGGATTGGAAGAATCAACATTGTGAAAATGACTATATTACCCAAAGCAATCTACAGATTCAATGCAATCCCTATCAAACTACCAATGCATTTTTCACAGAACTAGAACATAAAATTTCACAATTTTGATGGAAACACAAAAGACCCCGAATAGCCAGTGCAATCTTGAGAAAGAAAAACAGAGCTGGAGGAATCAGGCTCCTGGACTTCAGACAATACTACGAAGCTCCAGTAATCAAGACAGTATGGTACTGGCATGAAAACAGAAATATAGATCAAGCAGAAATATAGATCTATGGAACAGGATAGAAAGCCCAAAGATAAACCCATGCACATATGTCCACCTTATCTTTGACAAAGGAGGCAAGAATGTACAATGGAGAAAAGACAGCGTCTTCAATAAGTGGTGCTGGGAAAACTGGCAGCTACATGTAGAAGAATGAAATTAGGACACTTCCTAACACCATTCACAAAAACAAACTCAAAATGGATTAAAGACCTAAATGTACAGCCAGATACTATAAAACTCTTAGAGGAAAACAGGCAAAACACTCCATGACATAAATCACAGCAAGATCCTTTTTGACCCACCTCCTAGAGAAAAGGAAATAAAAACAAAAATAAACAAACGGGACCTCGTGAAACTTAAAAGCTTTTACACAGCGAAGGAAACCATAAGCAAGGTGAAAAGACAACCCTAAAAATGGGAGAAAATATTTGCAAATGAAACAAATGACAAAGGGTTACTCTCCAAAATATACAAGTAGCTCATGCAGCTCAGCATCGAAAAAACCCCCAGCCCAATCCAAAATTGGGCAGAAGGCCTAAATAGACATTTCTCCAAAGAAGATATACAGATTGCTAACAAGCACATGAAAGGATGCTCAACATCACTAATCATTAGAGAAATGCAAATGAAAACCACAATGAGGTATCACCTCACACAGATCAGAATGGCCATCATCAAAAAATCTACATACAATAAATGCTGGAGAGGGTGTGGAGAAAAGGGAACCCTCTTGCACTGTTGGTGGGAATGTAAATTGATAACAACTGCTATGGAGAACAATATGGAGGTTCCTTAAAAAACTAAAATAGAACTAGTGTATGACCCTGCAATCCCACCACTGAGAAATCCCACCACTGAGAAAACCATAATTGAAAAAGAGACATGTAGTACAATGTTCACGGCAGCACTATTTATAATAGCCAGGATATGGAAGCAACCTATGTGTCCATCAATAGATGAATGGATAAAGAAGATGTGGTACATATATATAATGGAATATTACTCAGCCATAAAAAGAAACGAAATCAAGTTATTTGTAGTGAGGTGGATGGACCTAGAGTCTGTCATACAGAGTGAAGTAAGTCAGAAAGAGAAAAAGAAATACTGTATGCTAACACATATATATGAAATCTAAAAAATATAAAAATGGTTCCAATGAACCTAGGGGCAGGACAGGAATAAAGACAAAAAGGTAGAGGTTGGACTTGAGGACACGGGGAGGGGGAAGGGTAAGCTGGGTCGAAGTGAAAGAGTAACATTGACATATATACACTACCAAATGTAAAATAGATAGCTAGTGGGAAGCAACCGCAATGCACAGGGAGATCAGCTCGGTGCTTTGTGTCCACCTAGAGGGGTGGGATAGGGAGGGTGGGAGGAGGTTCAAGAGGGAGGGGATATGGGGATATATGTATACATATAGCTGATTCATTTTGTTATACAGCACAAACTAACACAATATTGTAAAGCAATTATACTCCAATAAAGATGTTAAAAAAAAAAAAAAAAAGAAAGAAAGAGCATGTGTTTAGAAGTTCTAAGCCCAAGCTCTGTTTCTGCTATAAAGTCTTTGTATTTTCCTTGGGAAAGTGACTTGATTTCCCAGGCATGATCATCCTCCTTCATACAAGGAAGAAATTAAGCTTGATTTCTAAGTTTTCTTTCTGTTCTCACATTCTGTGGAGTCTATGGATCTGAGAGAGGCAGGCAATAATGCAGGCAATTTGCTGTGTCCAAATCAGCAACCTTCATGTTCCTCTCATCTTGTTGAGACCCCACCCTAAGTAAACCTAAGTCATTGACGCACTGGTGATCACAATGATAAACATTTGTGTTTTCAAATTGCAAAACCAGGGGTGAGGAAGTAGCTGCTTAACACTGCTGAGAACATCTGAAGCTTTGGGGTTGAATAGGATTTAGTATTTATTTGCTTCACTTAGGGGAAAAAAAAAAGGTAGCTTTGTTGATTTGCTGGAAAGAACTGAGAATGACAGAAACCAAGGAAGGTGGAGGAAGAGGCGGAAGAAGGAAATCAGTAGATAGTGGCCCCAAAGGCGGAATAAGGGTAGGGAGCAGAGCTGGTCAGGAAAGGGTAGAATTGGGTGCTCTTTCCTTCCTGCTTCCTCTCCCAATAGCAGATTTAATACCACTTATAGTATTGTTTCCCACTGAGTCCACATTTGGCTTCAGAATCCTTCTGAACACAGAATTCCACAAAGTTACTATCAACAGGATGAGCACATTAAAAAGAAATTGCATTTTGGGATTAGGGAATGAGTGCAAGTTTGTAAGTTGTAAGCATTTCAGGCCTTAGTCCCAATTTTTCTATGGAATTCACTCCAGTTTCATCAACTCACTATTATTTTTCTGCCCTCTCAAATCCTATAGCATTTCCTGTCTGTCAGTTATTTGGCACTTCCCCCCTTCTGTAGTCTGTAGATTATTTGTGGTCTGAGTCTTGTCCTTCCAACTGGATATAAACTCTTTAAGCCTGAGATCATGTCTTCCATGTCTTTGCTCTCCTCACAGTATATACTTGACACTTTAAAGTTCATGGTTTATTTGTGAGTGTATCTTCGCTGAAGAAAATGATGTACCCAATTTTAGTAAAGTTTTTATAAACAGTTGAAGTAAAAGTTTTAGCACCAAACTGAAATGATCTAGAATGTGTATTTCATTAACTATTCTGAACAATGGGCATGACATTACAAAATGCTGAGAACAGACTAACCAACAGAGACACATGCTCATTTGTTGAATGTTAAGACATCTACAGATTTCCGGAAGAGGCACATTTGAGTGCTGGCTATGATTCCAGTTAGTGACAGAGAAGACTTGATCTCAGCTTGCTGGAATCCCAGTAAAGGTGTACTCTGATTTCCTTCTGTGCTGCTGGAATTTTCCAGTTGCTGAATTTGATGGAGAAAACTATCCCCACAATATTATGGCATGAGCTTTTTTTTAAATGTTGAGCCTTCTTTTTAAATTTATTTATTTATTTATTTTTTGGCTGTGTTGGGTCTTCGTTTCTATGCGAGGGCTTTCTTTAGTTGTGGCAAGCGGGGGCCACTCTTCATCGCGGTGCGCGGGCCTCTCACTGTCGTGGCCGCTCGTTGCGGAGCACAGGCTCCAGATGCGCAGGCTCAGTAGTTGTGGCTCACGGGCTTAGTTGCTCCGCGGCATGTGGGATCCTCCCAGACTAGGGCTTGAACCCGTGTCCCCTGCATTGGCAGGCAGATTCTCAACCACTGCGCCACCAGGGAAGCCCCTGGCATGAGCTTTTTAAATGACAGAGGGTCTTCTTCCTCATTAGTGCAGATGAGACACTAATAACTGATATATTGAACTCTTAATATTTGCCAGGCGTTGTTTAAAACACTTTCCATGTAAACTGCATATTCGATCTTTGCCACGTCTCAGTGAAGTATCAATAAGTACTCATTATTGCTTCTTCAACCTGAAGTGCAGAGTGGTTATGTAGCTTGCCCAAGGTCACATAGTAACCTTGTAAGTAGGAAAGCCTGGATTAGAGGCAGCCTGGCCCCAGAGTCCAAGCTCTTCACTCATACGCTCTGTCTCTTCAGGTGAGTTCAAGCCCCAGAGGACTTGTCTTTGATTGACTTCATTAGCTAATCGACATTAGCTAATATTCTCTGCTCCTCTCAATGTGGTGAAGAGAAGGCAACAGTGAATAAGCAAGTTACTTTCTGTAAGGTGAGCATCCGTATAAAGACTGCTTCATCTTTTAATTTGGGGCAATAGAGTCACGTGGTTAAAACAGTGTCCTGAAATTAGACTGTATGAGTTTTTAGTGAGTTCTGCAGGTTTCCAGTCGGTGACTTGGGAAGAGTTATTTATCCTCTTGACCTTAGTGTCTTCATCCATAACATGGAAAAAGAGAAACAGTTCTTACCTGACAGAATTACTGAATGAGTAGATGCAAGAACCTATATAAATTACTTGATACTGTTCCTGACATGTAGCAAGCGCCCAATAAATGCCGCCATCATCATCATCATTGTCATCTCATTGCCATCATCACTGATTTGGCAGAAGGGTAGCTGTGCTACAATGTCTGGCAGCCAGCCACATTCTTTGTTTGCCCTTTTGTGAAAGGGACAAGTCTGTCATAGAGTCACCTGATTGAGTGGCCTTTTTCTAGACCCGATTGTCTTCATAGGACAACCAACTGCATGTATATCTATATCTACAAGTACATATTGCATAGAGTGAATTATTAATGACCCAGTGATGATCCTGAGTAGTGAAGAAGGTATTACCTAATGTTCACTCTGTGTCTTATATGTAAGAAGCACAATTCATGGTATATTTTAGAAGTATTTCTATTAAAATTATATTTAAGGTATGAAAGCTTAGACTTACCTATTTAGAAATCTTTTTTTTAACCTAGAATGGTTCATTCTCAAAGAATTCCAAGTAACACCCATTTTACTTTCCATCTTAATGTACTACCATTTTACATTCAAATCTAGTATAGATTATCAGTTAGATCACAAAAAAATACCCAGGAAGGCAGGGGGGCGTGATTTAATCCCACAGCTACTTGTGACTGAGTAAGAAGTACTGTGACAATCCTTTGGTAGGGGTGGGGCGGCGGAGGATGGGTTGGGGGGTGGGATGGAGCTGTCAGCCCCAGATGCGCCCTGCTGGGGAGGGAGATTCAGTTTCCCTGAGTGCCTGTCTTCGTGCTTATCACCTGTGTAACCTTAGGGAGGTGACTTAACCTTTCTCAGCCTGTTTTGTCTCGTATAAAATGGGGACTGTAAATTCCACCTTGTACGATTAAAATGAGAATTATGTTGTGTGCAAAACACCTGATACATAAGAGGTTGCATACTCAACAAATATTTCCAGAGCACCAACTCTATAGCATGTGCTGCCATTCAAAAACGGGGCTATTCCTATGATTTAGAGTGAACGTGCTGTGCACCATGTTGTTAAAACACAACCCTCCCATTGCCAAGAAAGGAAATTTAAAAGACTGTCCATATTTTGGAGCCTGTGCAGTGGAAGAGAGGTGTGTCTCCTTAAAATGCCTATACTCATATGTATCTAAGTTTTGGTAAATAGGTATAGAAATAGCCAAAATTACTGAGATGCATGGACTTTAAAGCCTCAGCTTTGAAAAACTGTTAGTATGGAGGGAGAAGTTTCAGGACTGGTGATACAAATCACCCTGACATGAAGGAACCAATATGAACACAGGACTTGTTCCAATATGGGGATTCAGAAGAGCACCAGCAGGTAATAACTGACCAAATGTCAATAGGTGAATAGGGATCAGAGCAGATTCCGGGCTCAAGTGTTTTCCCTGCACTTGTCCTCCTTAATGAAGTGAGGCTGTCATTCCACAATGAACTCTGGTAGTTTCTCTGGGAGGCCTTCCCTGGCCTTCCTATCTAAAATTTCACCTCCCACTCGTGTTCACTTCCTGTCTCCTGCTCAACTTCATTTTTCTCGTTAGCATTTAACACTGTCTAATATACTGTATACCTTGTTTATTTATTTATTTATTTGCGGTATGCGGGCCTCTCACTGTTGCAGCCTCTCCCGTTGCGGAGCACAGGCTCCTGACGCGCAGGCGCAGCGGCCATGGCTCACAGGCCCAGCCGCTCCGCGGCATGTGGGATCTTCCCGGACCGGGGCACGAACCCGCGTGCCCTGCATCAGCAGGCAGACTCTCAACCACTGCGCCACCAGGGAAGCCCCCTGTACCTTGTTTATTGACCGTTTAACCCACCAGATGGAAACTTCTTTAAGGATAGAATTTTTGTCTGTTGTGTTCACTGTTCACACCCTAGTGCCTAGAATACTACCTTGCACCTAGGAAGCACTCAGTGAATGTTTGTTGATTGAGCCTCATTATGGTTTATATTTGAATAATTTTTAATGATTGTGGGTGTATGTTCCACTTAAGTAGTGTTGATTGTCCATCACCTAGTATTGATTTGGTTATTTTCAGTCAGTCTGTTCTTACAAAGCTCTTTTGGGAATTACTAAGGAGAAATATGTTCACTGATGGATCAAAACCTGATATTCATAGTTAAGGGCCCTGAGTCCAGAGTAGGCAGAACAGACAAAGGCCCCTCCCATGGAATGGCATCTAAAGAAAGCAGCACTATCTACATACCTTGATGACATATACACAGTAACAAATCATATACATTTCAGAGGGTGAAGAAGTATGAAAAGCAACTTGTAAAGTCATAGGATATCCCCAAATAGGTAAGAGAATGATCATTAGATATAAAGTTTGTCATCGAGTATTTTAAGGCTGGTGACATTCTGTTTATGCCACTAAATCCTTAGGACTCACAATACCCATGATGGCAGAAGAATGCGAAGCAGACAGTGGTGTGGGACTGATGTAGGTCAACCTGATGACCATGAACAGTTTCTCTCTGTCACTTTCTTATATGACATTAAATTATTTTCAATTGTGCTGAAAGTATTTTAAATAACATTGCCGATATTTCCCAGGAAAGATACTTCTTTCTTTCCTAATATGTGGTTAAGAGCAAAAAGGTAAATATTTTTATATCAAGGGACATATGCCTTTGATTTTGAGAATTTTTTTAATGTAAAAATTCAGTAAACAGCCACTGTGGTAGGCAGAGTAATGGCTCCCCCAAAATGATTACTTCCTAATCTCTAGAACCTGTGAATATGTTACCTTAAGTGGTAAAGGGGACTGTGCAAATGTAATTAAGGTTAAGGACTTTGAGATGGGGAGATTATCCTGGACTGTCTAGGTGGGTGTGATCTAATCACAAGAATCTTTACAAGTGGAGAACTATTCCCAGCTGTGGTCAGAGGGAACAATATGAAGCCGCTGTGCTGCTGGCTTTGAAAATGGAGGGAAGGGGCCACAAGCCAAGGAATCCAGGTGGTCTCTAGAAGCTGGAGAAAGCAAAGGAACAAATTTTCCTCTAGAGCCCCCAGAAGGAGCCCCACCCTGCGGACAACATCACTCTAGCCCAGTGAGACCCATGTAGGATTTCTGACCTACAGATCTATAAGATCATAAATTTGAACTGTTTTAAGCCACTGTTTGTGGTGATTTATTATAGCAGCAATAGCAAATTAATGCATTCACTGATTGTTGAATAAACCATACTTATAACAAGGTTGTAGTCATATTTATTTGTCTCTATTTTTATTTTAAAACTTTTAGTCATAGAAATAAAGCAACTGTTGTTGCACTTGTGCAAGTAAACATATTACTTAGTACAGAAAAATTTCACTTCCTCGCTAATAATACTAATAATTAGTATGTCAAATACTAATTAAAAGGATTATATTAAAGTACTTTTGGGGTACTCTTGTACCATCACAATTTAAAAATCAGATGGTTTTGAAATACTTGAACTGTGACAGATTATTTTAAAGTCACTTAGAACATATTTCTTTTGAATTGTTAGTTCAGATGATGTGAGAGCACTTTGATATTGTTTTAGTATGTACATTTCAGTGTTTGACAAGATGACTTTTTTGCATTGTGAACTATGTCCTGTTTACATATTCTGGAGTTAATTTTTCATGAGTTGTAAATGGTTAGATAACATGAGATTTTGCAAGTGAAATCTGAAACTACATCTACAGATTGAACATAATGTGTATTAGATCAAATGGCTCGACACAAGTAAGCAATGCATTAGCACCAATTCGGTATCCTCACGATCCAACTGCATTCCTTTGCGTGGATAGTATTTATAGTAGTTTAATTCATAGTATTCTTTAGCTCTGAGTTTTGTTTAATCTAAGAAGGCTAGTGAAGTTAATTATGTTGTCTAGAACTGGGAAAAGAAACCCACCAACAACCACTAAGATTGCTGCTAATGTTGATATGATTGAATTCATAGTAGAGGCAGCTGGATTTAATTATCAGCTTGCAGTGTTGTGGTTTTGGCAGCAATTGCTGAGGAACGGATAATGCAAGTAGCCTTCAAAGCCACTCACATTAGAGATAAAAACCTTGTCATTCAGGCAGACAGCTGACTGAACAAGTATTAAAATGAACAAAGATTTCCCAAGGGAGGTTGCAGACTAAGGTTTGGTTTTGTCTCCTTGGCTTCAATTCAAATATGTCAGAGACACAGTATCTTATTCTTTCTAACTTAATAAAACGTTAGCCATTCTTAACATGAGGGGTGAGTTGGGGGAGAGTTTGAGGGTAGAGGCATTGTGACAATTACAGAAATCCTTAGTTAGCTAATAACTCCATGAGCCTTATTCGGCTCATGTATGGGAGAAATGTAGAAAAGAATCCTTAGGTTCTAATTATCTTAGTAGCAATGTCTAAGTCCCAACTTAAATTCTGTCACAGCTATGACAGAGCTGGCTAAGAGCAACAGTGGCTACTGGCAGCAGAAATCCAATATTTTCCCTCTAAATCAGGGTTTCTCAAGAGAAGCACTATTGACATTTTGGGGCCAGATGATTTTTTGTTGTGGGGGACTGTCCTGCTCTCCTGTGTCTTGTAGGATGTTTAGCAACATCCCTGGTTCCTATGCACCGAATGCCAGTAGCACCCTCCCCTGGCTGTGAAGACCAAAAATGTCTCCAAATATTGCCAAAAGTGCCCTGGAGAGCAAAACCGTCCCCTGTTAAGAACCACTGCCATACATCTATGAGAGGAATATAGGTCAGTTACTTTTGGAAGGTATTACAGGTTTTTACACACACACACACACACACACACACACACACACACACACACCAGACTGCTATACATTAGCTCTGTTTGCTTTTATAAGTAATATCCTTGTGATACTCTAGACAGAGCTTTCAGAAGCATAACGTCTCTCAACATAAATTCTATATGGTGGTGCTTCTCCACACAGCAGTACTTCATACTGTAGGAAGCAGCCCTTTAGCTACATAAGATATGAAACAGCGGGAGGCAATAAGGAACGAATGAATCTTTAATGAATAGTTTTTAATAGAAGTCGCATTGTTTTAATAATAGGGAAGATAACATGTTATTAGTCCTGGCAATTAATTAAGGAATCCTTGCCAAGATAATTGATAATCATTTTCTTAATTTCTTTGTGTGATTCAATAAATACATTTTGCTTTTTTTTTTTTTTCAGTGTGATAACATTAGCTGACTGAATCACAGCTCCCTTTGCGTGTAGCTTAGTTACTAGATTGAGGTTCGAAAATGTTGAGGGAATTTGTCCTGCACTGTGTTGATGAATAAATCAAAAGAATAATTAAAATAAAAGGATTGCTTGTTTTTTAAAAGCATGATTCAAAAGAAAGGCCCTCTTAAACCCTATGTGGATGATTTTACTTGTTTTTGGTTATATTTGTAATCCCGGTTCATCTCAAAGCCCATACCTAAAGAACATAGAACTCAGATCTGGGATAGTTTACATGCAGGAGAGAGAACCCAGAAATGTGAGTTCTGTCCTTGGCTTTCTTACCTGTCTGACCTTGAGCAGCCTGGAATTTATTCTTCCTGTTTTCTTAGGTCTAAAGGAAGATAACCCCTCTCTCCCCAACCCACCATCCATAAAGTGTTCTAGGGATTAATTAGAGAAGTCATTTGAAGTGTTTTGCAAGCCTAGAAGAAAAGCACTCTCTGTAACACCAGATATTACTCAGGGTTTCTCTTTCTCTTCCTCTCTGCCAGGCAGCTCTGCTTCCCCTGTCTACTCTCATCTATACATTTAGCAGTTGGGGGTTGATGAAACTGTTACTCACACTCTCTTTCCCAGCTTGCATCAAAGGAACAGTATTAGATTTCATTTTGCTGAGAGATTTAAACCCTACCTTGTCTGACAGACTTTGAATTCACCTCCTAAATGCATTCCAAAGGCCCCAGTCACAGTATCAACAAAGTTGAAAACAGCAACTTTATTTCTTAGTCACCTCGAATAAAAATGATGCCATTTATTTTTAGCAAGTTTGGAATATTCTGATACAAACACTATCAGTTCTGATGTACTTCAGTAATGGGAATAGTATCTGTGCTATTTTTTTTGTGTGGAAAACATTTCTAACAGTTTCCTTTTTTTGGTAAATCTAATTGCTTTTGGTTCACCAGGAATTCATGGGCAATTGCTTTTCTCACTATTACAAATCTATTGCAAGTGGAGCTTTTATATTCAGGGTTGCTGACCTGAATCTGTTTCCTTCACAGTAATCTTGTGCTATTTCCAAGTTTAGGAAAACTGACGGAGTTTGAAGAGACAATATTCATCCATCAGACTATGGGTGCTACTTTTGCATCCTTTACACATAATTGTCAAAAAATCCTATTAATACCCAACCACAGGCCAATGCATGAAAATATAATCGGAATGTTGCAGAGATGATTCAGAGTCAAACAGGAACCCTCATTTTCGACCCCAATTTACTGCTATCCCACACAAATTAAGTATTCTCAATTTCTGAAGAAATTATCTATATCAGACATGTAGACTCATGATCCAGAGGTTATAGGAAATGTCACTTTATATTAAAAAGGGACCTACCTCATACCTGGCTTTGTGCTTTACTCCTTGCATTAATAATGTTGTCTTTTCAGCCTTTAATTCTGCTTTTCAATCCTGGGGGACACATATTTTAATTTTTTATTGGTTGTGGTACAGTTTCAGCAGATTCATAGGAAGGCCTTCCCATATGCTTACTGATCCATTCAACCTGCAGCAAGATGTAAATGCTTCCGTGTGTGTGTGTGTGTGTGTGTGTGTGTGTGTGTGTGTGTTTGATGAGAAAGAAGGAAGTGGTAACAGTTGATTTCAACTGAAGGAGTACATTTGTGTCCTTATTTAAAGTGGATATAAATCAGAATATTTTTATACACTTAGCCATATTTTTTCCTCTTATTAGGCCTTGGCCTTTGAAATTTGATGGCAAAATGGATTAGGCAGTGGAAAATAATAAAGGAGAAGTCAGTCTGTCCATGAATTAATCTATATGATAAAATCCACTAAAACTCAAAACTTTATAAGGTCAAGCTTTAATAAAAAATAATGGTTCCCTATATAGTCAACTGGTTTCCACCATTTAGATGACTGCCTGGACTGACAGCATTTAGTAGATAGGGCACTGTGCATGCATAGGCATGTGGTCTTAATTTTTACTCCCTAAAATCTTTATGTGTAACTATTTTTATTTTTTTTATGCACACTTAGGTTTTTTCTATATTTTAGTTATTGTAAATAATGCTGCAATGAACATGAGGCTGCTTATATCTTTTTGAATGTTTTTGTTTTCTTTGATTAAGTGCCTAGAAATGGAATAGGTGTATCATACAATAGTTCTATTTTTAATCTTTTTTTGGAACCTCTATACTGTTTTCCATAGTGGCTGCACCAATTTACATTTCCACCAACAGTGCACAAAGATTCCCTTTTCTCCACATCCTTGTCAACACTTGTTATTTCTTATCTTTTTGACAACAGCCATCCTAACAGGTGTGAGTTGATATCTCATTGTGGTTTTTATTTGCATTTCCCTGTTGATTAATGGTATTGAGCTCTTTTATGTTCCTGCTGGCCATATTTATGTTTTCTTTAGAAAAATGTCTATTCAGATCTTCTACCCATTTTTTAATTGGGTTGTTTGATGTTGAATTGCATGAGTTCTTTGTTTATTTTATGTGTAACTATTTTTAAATTTAAATGTTTAAGAATAAAATATACCTAGAGTTTTGAAAAAACCTCTAAAAACTTAGAAGTTTGAGAAAAGCAGAAAATATATGTATGACAGCTTGCCCTTTGAGAAATGACCGTGGGCCTTTCAAATAAGTATTTGTAAGGCCTGGCTCTTTAGGTGAGGACTGCTTTGTTGATCAACAGCCCAGTAGACTGAGCTTGTCCAAGGAGTTCCATCTTGAATCCAGGTATAAATCACCTGGTGGGGCAGTAAACAAGCATAGATACTGTGGTACAAGTATTTATATCTGAATTCTAGCATTTATTCCTTGCCTAGGCTACAGTGTATTCTGGCAAAAGGTGTCTCTGCTCCCTTTGTTGCCCCAGGGCATCACACTACTCGATGATATTATGTTAGAATTGTCCAAAAAGGTTTTTTTGAGCAGATTTGAATCACATTTTCTATTGGAGTCTTAATGATTTTTTAAAAATCTGAAATGATACTTTTCATGTCTATAAGTGGAGGAACTAACTAAAAAGGTTTGTGTCATTAAATAAAAGTTAGTGGTATTTTCCCTTCCCAGACATCCCTAAAACTTATTTGTGCAATATGTTTTGATATCCAACGTAGTGCTTTATTTATTGAGCACTAGCTCTTAATTTATTCTTACATCATTTTAACTAAAGTTTGTTGCCTCTTAGTAGTGTGGGAATGATGGTACACCCGTAATAAGTTCTTTGAAGATAGGGAATGTATGGTATTCAGAATTTTCTTAGGCGCTAAAATTTTACAAACTGAAATAATCTTTAAGGCCCATTTCCCCTACGCCTGGTTTTTTAAAGAGGACTGGACATGACCCAAACTCAGCTCCCCATCTGCCTCCTGAACTTACTACTCCCAGGGGGCTTCCCCTTCTCCTTGATGGTGACAACTTTCAGTTGCTCAGGCCGAACATCTGGATGGCAGCCTTGACTTCACTGTTTCTTTTACATCTCGTGCCCAATCTTTGAAAAATATCCTTTGATTCTATGTTCAAATTATGTCCAGACCCATCACTCTTCTCCACCTCCACTGCTACTACCCTCATCCAAACTACCGTCATCTTTTGCTTTGATTATTGTAGTGGCCTCCTAACTGGCTCCCTGCTTCCACCTTTGCTCTCCTTTCTCTTCTTACAAAGGAGCTGGAGGGAGCCTGGTGAAAGCATAGCCAGAGCCTGCTACTCCTTTGATCAAACGCTGTAGTGGCTCCCCACTGCCCCACCGCATATGAGACTCTATGTGATCTGCCCCCACCACCCTTTTTCTCTCTCTGAACTCTCCTCTCCGCTGACTTTCTTTCCTCTCCCCTTTTGGACCACACTGGCCTCATTGCTGTTCTTCACATAAGCCAGGCATGTCCTTGCCTCAGGCGGAGCAGTGGCACTTGCATCTACCTCTGTTGCTCCTACACTCTTCTCTTAGATATTCGAATGATGGGCTCCCCCATCTAATGCCTCCTTCCCATCAGGGTGCCTTGACTATCTTAAAAATCACAGCTGTTTCCCCGGCACTCTCCATCCTCCTTACTCTGCTTAATTTCTTTTTCTCTCTGGCGCTTGCCACTGACTAGCAGACTCTACAATTTACTTATTTTATATTTTCGGTTGTCACTTACCAGAATGCTGTATGAAAGCAGGGAGGATTTTTGTTCGTTTTGTTCAGTGTCATATTCCCAGTCTGAACAGTGCTTGGCACACAGCATATAATAATAATATGCATTGCATATAAAAATAATAATATAATATGCATAGCATATAAAAATAATAATCACTCATTTACTTACCGCTTACTGTGGATAAATTTTCACTTTCATTATTTAACTTGATTCTCCTCTGCACTGAGGACCGTTTGACGTAAGAAGAGTTCGGTCTTGACTCTGAGTGGACTTTGAACAGTTAGTGAGAAACGAGAGGCATTCAGGCAGCAGAAAGAGAGTTTGAAAGACACTGAGAAGTGAGAGAGCAGAGTGTAAAGATTTGGGGATGAAGGGCTGTAAGAATGTAGGACAGGAAATGGGAGAACAACGTTCGAAGGTTAACAGCAAACAGCTTCTCAAGGCACTTGTATATCAGGCCAAGGTGCCGGATTTATCACGTAGGCAGCGGTGAATCATTAAAAGATTACACAGGAGTTGACTTGCTCAGATTAGCATTTTGGGAAAGAAAAATCACTGCAATGTACATTCTTTAGAAAAAGTGTGAACTCCTCAGACGTATAGATGAAAATAGAGAACAGTTTTTCTCACAACGTAATTATCATGAAACAGTACCCTGGAAAGGTTTATAACTTAAATAAATTTGGATCAAAGTTACAGACACGGCTACATTTGCACATCTGAGCATGAACAAGGACTTGTGTGACCTATGTAAAATAAATGCCTTTGGACCCTACCACAGTTTTAGGAATTTTAAGAACTGATGTGATGTTCCTGGGTTACCATCACAACAGGCTAGTTACTACTGCACTTCATTATCATTGAACGAGCTTTGATATTATTTGCAGCTAAAGGGCAAATGATAACTTTCCTTTTAATTAGCAGCATTTTCAATTACTTTTCATTCTACATTTGTAAAGAAAAACAGACTAAAAGTTTTTGGCATGAAATCCACTCACTTTGTGAAAACAAAGACTTTTCTTAGTGGCAGAAAAATAGCCCCTAGAGGAAGAAATTTTATTTTGGAGGAAGTGTTAGAGGATGGTATTTTAGAGATAGTATGTGGGTGGCCAGCAGGGATTGCGTTTTTCCAGGTAAAGAGAGCTTCTAGCAGGTGGACAGTCTCTGGAAACGGCCACATGTTCAATTAAAATGTTTTAGCGAATTTAGTGAGAGTTGGGTAGTTTTGCATCTTTATCTCAACTTCCAGCACATCAAAAGAATTTAGCTTTAATTGCCTCTTATAGGAATTAATCTGTATGGAAGCCTATCTCTAAATAGCCAGAAAGGCCATGCCCAAATGTGAAGCCAATCTTCTCTCCACACTTGCAAGTGCCCCAAAGAGATTTGCTCACATGTAAACAGACCCCTATTGGGTTCCTATTAGTAGGGCTAACAGTAACTTATTTTGAGATTTTTAGAAATTCTAATAAATTTTTGTCAGTTAGGATTCTTGGTTCCAAGCAACAGAAACTGGCTGGTTATTTTAAGCCCAGAAGGATTTCATTGGAAGGCTACTGGGGGAGGAGAAGGGCACACAAATTGATGGGGGAGGTGCAGAGTCTGGGAGGGAAAATTTGCAGAAGCCAGGGAGCTCTGGGGGAAGCAGGAAGTGCAGTCAATAAGTAGAAGTCTGGTCTGTGCATGATTCAAGCTGCCAGAAGCAAGTACCTGATAAGCTTCCAGGGAATGTGCAATAGAAGAGTCTGTCTTCTTTTTAGAGACAGGCCACAGTACAAAAGAGGTCCTACTGCCAAGACTATGCCAAATGGACAGTTTCCCTTAAAGAAAGACCACAGTGTCCATAGGGGCTGGGGTGAGGAGGTCGGTTGCTATCAAAATGACCTGTATATGCTAGTTTGGGTTTTTTATTGTTTGTTGCTTTGCTTTTTTTTTTTTTTTTTTTGAAGTGACTGATATGGTGAGGGGTAAGGGTTCTTCCCTTTGTAAGTTGGTTTAAAATATCCATATATCTATATCTATCCATATAGTATATAGATTTTTTTCTTGTGGAAAAGGTGTTGTGGGTTAGAATGGAAAATGAAGAAGATTTGATACAGACCAAATTAACTGTCTGCCTAGAGTAACTCAGGATTATCTGTAGTACTAGACCCAAACTTGTTTCGAATTACTCTTGAACTGCTCTACTTTTTCTTTGCCCACTGCTCCAAATTACTAACAAAAAGGAAAGCAGGTACACAAAAAAGTCTATGTTTGTTTTTCTTAGTCAAATCAGATTAGGATATTAGGGAACTATTGATTAAAATATAGGCAGATGTATGCATCTATATACACACATATGTATGCATTTATATATTTTATTTAATATCCTTAACTATTTAGATTCGGCTGCATGCCTGATGTCTTTAAACACTTCAGCGGGTATTTCTTAAGAACAAATAAATTCATTTACATAACCAAGGACAGTTATTAAAATCAGGAAATTAACATGGATATATTATAATCTATAGATCTCATTCATTTTCCACCAATTGGTCAGATGTCCATTATAGCAAAAGGAAATCTCTGATCCTGTGTTCTATTCTGTTGTCATGTCTCTTTCGTCTTTGTAATATGGAATACTCCTTCATTAATCTGGAAAGCATTTCTTTGTATTTTAAGATACTGATATTTTTGAAAACTATAGGCTATTATATTGTAGAATATCCCTCATTTTGGGTTTGTCTGATAGATTTCCTTATGAATAGATTTAGGTTACTTGCTTTTGGCAGGAGGATTACTAAATGGTATATTCTCAGTGCATCATCTCAGAAAGTTCATGAGGTCAGTGCCCATTCCTGGTAATGTTAACTTTGACTACTTGCTAAGGTGGTGTCTGCCAAGTTTCACCACTATAAATTTTCTCTGTTTTTCTTTTGTAATTAATAAGTATTTGGTTTGGAAGTATTTTGAGGCAATGGAAATAATCTGTTGCTTCTCAAACTTTCACCTACTGATTTTAGCTTCTATCGATAATTCTTGCCAAATACTGATTTTCCTAATTTAATTATTCCTTCTACAAATGTAGAAGGAATAATTAGAAGTTGGACTTCTATTGTAAGGAGGAACTTCCTTTCTTTTTTTTGGTTTGTTTATTTGTGTAAGTAGGGTGGACTAACTGATGCTTATTTAGTGTGTTATAATCCTTTACTCTTGCTTATTTGTTTCAATGCTCGGAGTCTCCCAGTCTCCCAAATCTCTCGGATTTGCCCAATGTTAGCTCTTTTAAAATGGCTCGGTGGGTCTCTATACTTCTCTGCCTCCCTCAGGTAGGAAGACACTGTGTTTGTATTCCCCGTAGCATGACACTTTGTATAACATAGATGCTTAATAATAACTATATTGAATTTGCCAATAATTCATGCATTGTTTCCTCTAAAATTCTCAGCCTTATCATTTTGTAAAATTACCCTCTTGTAAAATAGACTTCCTAAGAAACCAATTCAGGAAAATATACAAAACTGTGTTGTTTTTATTCTCACACTGAGAATACCATGGTTTGAATAACGTTTGTATTTTTCTACTTTTATCTACATTTTATTTGATTTTCTTCTTTTTAATAATTTATTTACATATATTCTTATTTTACATAATGTAAGATAATTTGCAAAATTTAGAGTAAGTATGCAAGTGGGTCCCTTGTCTGAAATAACATTCAGACAAAGCGATCTGTGTGTTACCTGTCCATTTGCCATCCTAAGAGATATTGGGAAATTTGGGACTGAATAATGACAACAGAAATTTTCTTCCATGATTAACTTCTGTCCTGCCAGACACCCCTTTGGAAATGGTTTAAAACATAGTTCCCCCTATTCCTTCCATAGACTGATGTTTTCAAAATTAATCATCATTCACCTCTTATTTCCTTCCTTTGTAAAAAATAAGAAGCCATAAAAGAGATAAAATACCAAAATACTACTCTTTTTTTTTTTTTGCGGCACGCGGGCCTCTCACTGTTGTGGCCTCTCCTGTTGCGGAGCACAGGCTCCGGATGCGCAGGCTCAGCGGCCATGGCTCACGGGCCCAGCCGCTCCGCGGCATGTGGGATCTTCCCGGACCACGGTACGAACCCGTGTCCCCTGCATCGGCAGGCGGACTCTCAACCACTGTGCCACCAGGGAAGCCCTACTCTTGTCTTGATGTAATATTTTCAAGGGAGGACCTAGTGAAATCTCTTGAGAGGCCAGTGTTAACTCATCCAGCATTAATAGAGTGCTTATTATGTGGCAGGCATTGTGCCCAGACCTTAATAAGTTACCGTCCCTCTTCAAAAGGCTCATAGGGTAGAGGTACATAAGAAAAATTCGAAAACGAGGAAATAAGGGCAGTGTCCAAGATGTTCTGAGATCAAGAGAAAGATGCTCACCCTGCCCAGAGGGAGCTGGTTAGAGAGATGCTTTTGAAAATAAGTGCAAATCAATGTGTCCGAGAAAGGAAAGATTTTTCACTATATCTTTTAGAATGGTTGAAGTCAAATGATAATTTATCCTAAAAGAGACTATATTTATTTGAACAAAAGTTCTGACCATTTAAAATCATAACAAAGAATGTTATATAACCAATGTTATGAGTTTGAGAACTTGTTCTATTTGAAATATTTGTTCTTGTATAATGAGGTGACATACGATCATGTCAGTGAGCAGAAGTAGTAAATGAAATCTATCTAGAAGGTTATAAAGACTTTTGATTATTTTTTATGTGGCATAATTGGAAGATTATGAATTCTTCATATTGAAGATTTGAAAAATACGAGCCTGGTGACTATGGCTCCCTGAGGATGGACAAGGATAAGCTTCATGAGTGTATGAAATCCTTTAAATTATAAGCCAATTTTTTTGTGAATTTACATTTATGTATATTTTTCTCTCATAGGGTCTATAGCTTTTATCAGATTCTTAGTGGGTTCCTTGAATTCCTCTAAATTACGAGGTATTTGTGGACTGGTTTGTTGAAAGTAGCACTCGACCACAGTTATAGCCCTAGATTAGTTATACTCAATGCAGTTGTAGACCAATAATTTAACTTTTCTAATCTTCATTTCCTTCTTTTCTAAAATAAGAGTTTTAATTAAGGTCAAGGCTCCTCAATAGATGTATCTCAATCAACCAGGGTGTCTTAAAGAATTTTGCAATCTAAGTGGACACAGGTGAGGATTTTTAGCCATTACAGTGTTGGCCCTCACGGTGTATTAAGAAATTTGAATCTTGATTTTCAGGTTCCCTTGAAAAATTCAAAGACCTGCCTGCTCTGGGCCCATATTACAGCCCAGCAGTAGTTTGGAGAAGGTCAGTGCTAACATGTCTGGACAGATGCATGCACTCCGGTCCTCTACAGTATCCTCCATGCTCTACAGTCTAACACCAGCCTGCTGCACTCAATTATATGGGCGTCCTGCCCCTGGAAGCATTTGCTATGGTGTCCTCACAATACACTCTTGAGCTGGAGAAGGAGAACAGGTCATAGAGAGGTGGCTAATGTCAGGCAGACATGTCTCAGTGTGCCTTTACTGAGAGAATTCTGAAGTCCTCTGTGTTCCAATGTGTGCCCCGATTATGGGGGAAGATTTAACACTTTTTACTGAAAAGTGTTCCCCTTCTTGGGGTAGATGCTGGAAACTGCTCACTAACTTGTATTGCTCATCTTATCTGACACTCTTAAGCATTTGCCATCCACCAATATTTTAGGATGTTATGCTAGGTCAGGCTTAATAGATCACAAATTCGAATAGAGAGAGAGGGTCTGAAAAAGTTGGACAGGGTGTGATAAAACTTTTCAGGCCCTGTTTGTTCATATATAAGATGAAACCTAAAGTAATTGTGCATTTTAAATAACTTCACTGACTACGTCAGGGGTCGACAAATATTTCCGTATTTGGCTTTGTAGGCTATACAGTCTGTGTTGTACGCACATAAGCCACCTTAGATAATACATAAATACATAAGTGAATGATCATGTCTGTGCTCCAGTAAAACTTTATTTACTAAAACAGGCAAATTTGGCCTAAGGGTTGTAGTTTGCCAACCCCGGGCTAGGCGCTCATTAGAATATGGAGTATGGTCTTAAGAGGGGCTTAAAAATCTTGAAGAGTAATCACAAAGATTAAAATAGGATGCTAATCCAGGAGGTATTAGAAAAGAAGACCCATAGGAAAAGCGAGCTGGGATTGTTTAACTCTACCAAGAGGAGGCAGTTGGATGACATAATTTATGTTTGACATAAAAGATAATTTCCTGACAATGAGAGTGGTTACATTTTAGAATGAATTATTAAGGCAGTTTGTGGACTCTCCCTGAAAGGTTGTAAAAATAGTATAAATTTTCATCTTTCTGAGATGGCTTTCTATAGAAATATGAACAAGGATAATCTGTAGTCACTGGGAGATGAGCAGCTTGGAATGTAGAACTCTCTTTGAAAATAAAATTGGAACAGGATTGGACAGAAGAAGACCAACAATTCAGAATTCTGATCTTTATATCAGTACTTGATGCATTTGCATTCTTAGGCAAGGAGTTTAAAACAAAAAAACCCTACTGTTCCAGGCAACATTGTTGATTAACATCTAATAAAGCTAATAGTAGTGTGTTTAATGATTGTGAAATGCTACATAAGTTTTAAATATCAGATATAGTATCTATGTAACAGATTTATCCTTAAGTTCTTTTGAAATCCCTAGAGTACATTTACCTACTCTATTAAGTTACCTGTGCAGAAACTTGTGATTTTTGTGAAGGGGGAAATCAAGATTATGCACCTATATTTCATTTACTTAGTTAGTCACATTGTGTGTCACTAACTTAAGACAGTAATTGCAACAATTTTAATTGGTTTCGGGTTACTATCTCACATCAAATAGATTCATAGGAAAATATTCTGACAGTGTAGGCAGGGACTTTGAAGGATGTCTAGTTCAAACCTTTCATATTTAAAATAGAGAAACGATAAGCCTGTCTTGGGTTTCTCTGCATCTGATAAAGAACTAGAATTTCAAATATATTGCTTATTCCGCAAAACTAACTTTTTCAATTTGGCATTCTTTTGGGCCAAAAAAAATTTTTTTATATCATAAGAGAATAAATTCAAGTTTCACAGATCTACTTAGCAAAAAAAATGATTGTATATAACCTGTTCAAATTTAAATGCCCAGTTCTCTTCCAGGACTGTGCTATGGTCATTTGGGCAGTTGCTTTTTTATTTTCTTAATGGGTGTTTTGTATTATGAGAATCTGTGCTCTCCATCCCAATAATAGAATAAAATAAGGTATGATAGTAGAGGGTTAGATTCATTCTATCCTGTTACAGTCTTATTGGGGAGGAGTAACCCGGGGCAGATATGATCAATGTGTTATATACTGTGTTATATTAGACAGTAAATAAAATTTAATAGGGAGAGAAGACCTCTTCCCTGTTAGTAGGGATTAAATTAAGCATAATTTTTTTAACAGCTTTATTGGAGTATAATTGCTTTACAATGGTGTGTTAGTTTCTGCTGTATAACAAAGTGAATCAGCTATACATATACATATATCCCCCTATCTCCTCCCTCTTGAATCTCACTCCCACTCTCCCTATCCCACCCCTCTAGGTGGTCACAAAGCACCGAGATGATCTCCCTGTGCTATGCTGCTGCTTCCCACTAGCTATCTATTTTACATTTGTTAGTGTATATATGTCAGTGCCACTCTCTCACTTCATCCCAGCTTACCCTTATTTGAGAATATCTGTGTCTTTCAGATATTATATAATGAAAAAAAGATGTGAGGTATTTCTTTCTTGGTATCACAAAATATGTGTGATTAACTTATCAGGGCAATTATACTCTATCATCCCTTCTGCATGAGATTCAACTTGCTCTCTTAAAAGTGGTGAATTAGGGAGGCTTTGACACTTATTTCAAGGATTCCACATTTAACCCAAAAGTTTTTGGAATGCTTAAATTGAATTTACTGTGCCAGTTGGTTAAGAGTAACTGTTTATGTCTATATTTGTGTTTCTGTGAGAGAAATCAGCCTCATTAAATTAATCAGTATTCCAGTGTGACAAACAAAAATGTTCTTTTCCAGCTTAATCACTTGTAGTGAACAGACTTGACCCTGAATGATGCTGGCTGTTTCTGAAAGTTAATTCCATTTTTATGAGATTCGCTGCCATTGATGTCAAAGAAACGTATTGTAGCCTCTGAATGCAATTCCAAAGGAGGAGTTCCAAAAACTCTGAGCTACAGGAACATCAGAGTAGGAGGACTAATCTTCTTAAGATGAATTATGTCTGGTACATATTTACTTTTTAAAACTTGAAGTATAATTTTCAAACAGTAAAATGCACAGATAGTAAGTATGCAGTTGAATGTTTTAAAAATTGCACATACCTGTGTAACCCACACCCCCATCAAAATACAGAACAATCCCATCACCATAGGGTTTTTCCTGCTACTTTCCTTCATTCTCTGAATTGAACCTCCACCACAACCCAGGCAACTGTTGTTCTGATATCTTTGACCACAACCTCGTTTTGCCTGTCCCAGAACTTCATATAAATGGCATCATAAAGTATGTCCTCTGTTGTACCTGGCTCTTTTCCTCATTTTTGAGGTTCCTCCATGATGTTGCATATATTGACAGTTGGTTCCTCTTTATTGCTGAGTAAGAATGATTTTGTTATGACCTCTTGTTTTATGATATAGGTTAAAACTATATGGGAAGACTGGACTATCTTCTTAGAAGTTAGAGAACAAGGTCACATTTACGTATTTTCTTCTCCAGTAGACCAGTTCTTACTATAGCATATCTATTACACAAAGTATTTCTATATAAACAATTGAATAATGAATGAATAATTTAATAATGAATAAATAAAATTCAATCATGGTGACAACTAATAGTTCACATATTTTGCCATAAATATTTTAGAAAAAATTGTAGCAGAGCCTTAGTATTTTTAATCGATACCTATCGAATACTTATTAATTTCATTAAATGAACTCCTGTCAGGAGCACACTATGTGGCAAACATAATACTGTATGAATTTTCTCATGTGTTTTGAAATTATATGTAAAACCTCTAGAAGAAATGAAGCATCAGTAACTGATCTAAACGTATATACCTGTTTAGAATTGATGATCACCGGTTTTAGTACAAATCTGTCACTTTACAGGTTGATGGAAATGAAAAAAAAATTGAGAAGATGCAAGATCTGTTAGGAAGGTATAGGTACTGAGAAAAGTGAGTACCTATACACCATTTTTCAAAAATCATTTGTCCTGAAGGCTTTCTTTGTTGCTTGCTGTTGAAAAATGGACTCCATGGGGTTGAAGCGTCATGGAGATTTTAATTAAGTTTTAATTAAATGTTTTCCATGGTTTTGCATAATAAGGCGATCATATCAAATCTAATTCCTGCAAAATCTAACATATATCAACACATGAGGAAACTAAGCATCCACATTGTTTAGTACTATTTCTATTAAGTGTATTCTAAAAGGATGATCTTTACGATGCCTTTAAATGTGTTTATTAGAATCAGTGAACTCAGAACTCTTCAGGGGAGAAAATTTTTAAGTTTTTCTTCAAATTTCATCAGTTTACTACGATGGCGATGTAATGATTTAATGCCTCTGAAAATAGTGTGTTTTGGTGTTTGCTAATTAAAAAATCTTACATGAGCACTTTTTTTTTTTGACTTTTGAAGGTTGAAGGGGGATAGAATCTAAAGTGTTGCATCACTTTCAAATGTGTGAAGATGATAGAAGTTGCCTAAACTCTTTGTTGGTCTGTAGTTGGAGGTAATGATGTATCAAGAAAACAGGGTGGTTGTAAGGCTCGCATGAGATATTATCTCAGAGTGTTTCATTGTCATACACTTTAGGCTTTATATCCAAATGAAGTTACTTAAGGATAATTACTAAGATGAACTAACAGGACTGAACATGTAAAATACGTCACAGTTTTGTTACTTGTTCATTTTTAATATACTGTAAGCTTTAAACAAATGAAAATACCCCAAGCGTCTTCTCTTGACCTTTGGGAAACTCTAGTTTAGAAAAATCCATAACATGTAATGTATTCCAATTGACCAAATATATATTGAGTTTTCACTGGTTGCCAAGGTCTGTATGAAGTACTAGGAATACAAAGATGGGTGATTCAAGATTCCTCACTTCCTTTTCTCTATTCATCTTTTTTTCCTTGTTTTTCTAGCTTTTCATTCAATCTGTACTTTTATCCCTAATTTCAAGACCTACATTTTAACTGTAAATGAATAGGTCAGACTAGATAGTTTCTAAAATCTCTCCCATTTCTTTAATTCCATGCCTTCTAAATCTACGCTCTGAATACGAACATGGATCTACACAAATACTGAATCAGACTTTGTTGAGAAATGCAGACAGTTTGAAATTATTTTATATCCAAACTAAAGAAACTAGGCTTTGGAGTCAGACAGGCCTAGGTACAAATCTTTACCACTTGGGTAAGCTACTAGATCCCCTTGAATTTACCTCTGTGGGGTAATCCATAAAATAGGGTTATAAATACTACTTACTTTATGAAGTGTTATGAAGATAAAATGAGATAATGCATGTAAGGCACTGAAACAGGTGTGTTCAGAATGTAATAGGCTCAGAATAAATATTAGTCATTATTATTCAGGTAGTATAAATATAGGTAATTTACCTATCCAGAAAAGTATTTGTAAATATTCCCAAGTTAGGTAGAATGTGTTTGTCTTCATTTTACAAGAACTTGGTGATGATGACAAACTAAATGTATTTTCAGTCTGTTGTA
Source organism: Aethalodelphis obliquidens (assembly GCF_003676395.1). NCBI lineage: Eukaryota > Metazoa > Chordata > Mammalia > Artiodactyla > Delphinidae > Aethalodelphis > Aethalodelphis obliquidens. The sequence continues at coordinate 97,519,242 of NW_020837945.1, read as the reverse complement.
GTCAGGCTTCGAGATGCTTTGGTGGCAGAGGAATATGGCATGGTAGAAACATCTTATATTTCTACCTCAATGAGCACCTCCTCATTGCTAAGCACAGTACTGAACACAACAGCTCTACTGCATGTTTGCTGAATGAAGGAATAAATGATTGACTGGTGGAATGAATGAAAAGGATTCCACAAGATCATCCATCCTTTATACACTAGGGGAAAAAACGTCTTACTCGAGACATCATCAGTAAACAGTTGAGTAGGGACCATAATCCACATTTGCCCACCTGTTGGTATTTTTCCATAATTCTGTAAGCTTCTGTTTCTCACAATGACACAAATTAATGGACATGTTTCATTCTGGTGACTTCATAAAACATGTGCTAAAAATCACATTTTTGACTTATCTATAGCAAGAATCCTGGGTACTAAGTGGGGCAGTTAGCATCAGTTTTTCTATTTTATTTTCAGAAAATGTGGGACTAGGAGAAAAGAGATGACCTGGGATTTCAGACCAATTTTTAGTATCCAGAAAATGTGACTCTGTTCCAGAGGAGGTGCTTCTCACCCAAAGTTTTAATGTTATCTCATCTATTCAGAGTCATTGATGGCCTGATGACTTTGAGCTGTACTTTGCAACAGTGCCCTGTGGCTCTTTGGTATTCCCCTGGACCTCTTGTGATTCTGGAACCCCATTAAGAAGATTCCCTTTGAGATCTTGAGATGAAAGACCCTGAATGTGTATCATTAAGAGTGTAACACTGGGCCAAAGTCATGCTTCCTTTTATCTGTCTTTGATCTTAATGATCTGAGTTTGGGCCAGAATGGAGTTATGCTCTTAGAACAGCTGTTGGGGTATGAAAGAGCATTTTTGAGAGGGATAGAGATTGAGAAATATGAATTGAAATCAAGACTAGTGAAGTCAATTCAGCAGCTGGGTGTAAAGGAGCATTTTGAAATCTAGTATGGCAATGCACCAATACTCATGGGCCAGGTGTTTTTAGTCAAACATATCTTAAAGTATTAAAAATTTGAAATGCATGCATCCTTCAGACTTTTCCCTGAATATTTTGTGTGTGAAGTTAGATAGAAAGTAAGAATATAAAAAGGAACTAAAGAAACTGCCAGTAGGGAAATCAGTTGAAATAATCCAGATGCTTCTACCATTTTTAAAGATCAAACCTGGTTTGCTCATAAAACCCTGAGTAGTATGAGAGATGTTTAATAAATCTTGGAATTTGGTAGTAGAAGAAAAGAGGTGAATTTACCGACCTTAAGCTTGGTTGCTTGGATTGTCACATTATGCTCAGAGTGGAAAAGATTTCTTCCAGCTGCAAAATTGTGGGTTAAAAGAAATGTCACACCAAGTTTTTTTTTTCTTATTTAAATGAATATCCATATGCTCTGAATGTTATCAGATTTTCAGGCTTTAGAAACTGAAGGCTTTTTATTCATAGAAGAGGCTTTGCAGCAGCTACTATAGTGCAAATTCATCCCCCAAACTCTCCTAACATACATATATTTCTCTTTGGAAATATCAGCCCTTGGGTAGCAAGAATAATTTCATTGTGGCCTTCCTAGCTTTTGCCTTTTGTCTGAAAGATCCAGAAAGTGCAGAGGTTATAGTGTATCGCTTCAGTGACAGGAACACTTGTCCCTTAGGATTGACATTTCAGGAGCTTCTTCATGTGTTACAAAGCCACCTGCGGAGAATGTTTGAAAGTCACTGGATAGCTGACTTCACCCACAGGGAAAGTGACAGCGACCTGGAGTAGATAGAGGCTTTTCAGTGGAACCCTTTAGGCATAATTAGATTATTCTAGCAGGTAGTGGATTTATGTCAATCTAGCCATCTCCAGGGGGTGCTGGGGGCTGCCAGCATCACGTGACAGCTTTGACTGGTTGCCACTGAACTGAGGTAACTTCAAGGACCTTTGAACTTCCTCCAGGGGGTTAGGGTTAGGAATGCAGCAAGCTCAAGAGACATTTTAAAGATTCATTCTTCATCTGAGTTGGCCTTAAAGATTCAGAGAGAACCTGGGATAGTGGAAGTAATTCTAGAGTCCTCAGAAATGTGAACTATCTATAAAGTACTGGTATAACATATAGTAAGCTATTCATATAATACTGGTATATATTATTCATAAAAATCTTCATAAAATACTGGGCTGCCATATAGTAAACTATACATAAAATATTGGTGTTGAAACATGCCTGATACTATGTATGATGGTTAATTTCATGTGTCAATTTGGGCTAATGGATGTCCAGATAGTTGGTAAAACATTATTTCTAGGTGCGTCCTTGAGATTGGTTTTGGAAGAGATTAACATTTGAATCAATCAACTGAATAAAGAATATCTCCCTCACCTGTGCAGGTAAGCATCATCCAATGCATTGAGGGCCTAAATAGACAAAGAAGGCTGAGGAAGGGTGAACTTTTTATCTTTTCGCTTGAGCTGGGACATCCGTCTTCTTCTGCCCTCAGAGGACATCAACACTCCTGTTCTTGGGCCTTTAGACTCAGAATGGGCCTTATACCATCAGATCATCTGGTTCTCGGGCCTTTGGACTTGGACTGAATTATACCACCATCTTGTAGATGGCAGAGGGTGGGACTTCTGGGCCTCCATAATCACATGTGCCAATTTCTATAATAAATCTTTCTATCTATCTATCTATTAAATCTATCTATCTCCCATTGGTTCTTTTTCTCTGGAGAACCTTGATTAATGCAGATTTAAGTACCAAGACTGGTTCTATAGGAGCAGAATTTTAAGGATGAGTCTTATGAATTTATTCTGTTGTTTTTGGAATTGGCTCTCTAATCTGATTAGACTTAAAAGAAACTAATGACTCTATTTCCAGTAGTGAAGAGAGCACGGATAATTGGCAGTGTGAACTGTTTATAGGGATAGATAAAATATCTGTATTGGATACTCCTAATCAACCATTTATAAAAAGCAAGGAACCATGTGATTTTATATATGATACTTTTGAACATTATTGGAAAACTTAGAAATATCATGACACTGGTTGGTTGCTTCTAATGTCTCTGTACAAAGTGGTGGAAGAAAAGGATGAGCTCAGGAATTTAAATTCCCAGCTCAAGCACTAGTTGCATAAATGACCTAAGAGCTTCTGTGTGTGCCTTGAAGGAGAACCTTATCTCTTGTTACTGTGGGGATGAACCTCATCCTGTGGTTGACTGAATTATAACACAAGTTGAACTTGAAGCCTCAAGCGGTGTCACCATTAAAGTGAGGGCATTGATTGGAAAGATTGGGATTCTATAAGTTGAGATGAGGATGTGTGGGAAGACCCTGATTAAGCTGGGGTCATTGAGACCCTAAATTCTGATCAGTCTTTTTTTGCTAGTGGAAGTTGCCTCCTCATCCACTATGGTAACTGCTTCCCCACTCCCAGGAGTAGAGATCTCTCTGCTGAGATCTGACAGAAGGGATTAGTCCTGCCTGGTCTAAGGAAACAGTAACGGCCTCCCCTAAAGCAATTGCCATGCAAGACAATGCTGATTCTCCTCAGGATCCACCCACACCATCCCTCTTTGCTTCTAGACCTATAATTAGACTCAATGTGAGGTGCAGAGTGTGACCTATGAGGAGGTGTGCTACACTCCAAAAGAACTTCTTGAGTTTTCTAATTTATTTCAATCAGAAATGCAGGGAATGAGTATGAGAGTGGTTGCTAAGGGTGTGGGATAATGGAGGAAAGCCACATCAGGTTGGATCAGTCCAAATTTATTGATATGGGTTCTCTAAGCAAAGATTCTGCATTTAATGTTGCAGCTCCAGGAAAGGTTTAACTGTTTGGTTGGAACAAAAGATGGCCCACTGTGAACAAGTAAAAAATGTTCAAATTTGTGAGGGGTGCCCTAGCATCCTTGAAGAGCTCTGTGTCTGCTCTTCTCTGTAGACCAGAACTTACAGTGAGAACTACAGCCACTCAATTGGAAAACAAAACGCAGTGAGAGTAATTGGAGTCCAAGGTGGTGGAGGCCAAGTGGCAGTAAGGTAGACAGTGGTTACCATAATGGACAGCAGATACATTGATAAATGCATAACGACTAGAGAACATATTTTAGTTATTGCACTTCAAGTGTCTATGCTGTCCTTTAAAGCAGATCCTATATTTGGGGGAATACTTGGCATAAAGACTAATGCATTTGAAATATCTCAGTAGACGGTAGAAGAATTGGTTTACGAATGGCAAATTTTATATCTAATAAGCCACCACTCTAAAGTCTAAAAAAATTGTCTGGTGTGCCAAAATAGTTTTTCACATTCAGATACATACTGGTGACTATTTCATTATTTCAGCAGAACCTGGTGTGGGTGCGATGTTACAAATACCAACGGTGAGGGAATCTGGTTCTTTCAAGTCTGTGTTTTTGGCTGAAGCTCCAGTGTTTCCCAGTGGTGACTGTTACAAAGCAATGTGCAGGGCTTGGCAGCAGGTTAGAGATAACAAAACTTCTATCCCAAAGATTGTCCAAGCTGCATGCTAAATTTTCCCCATCTGTCACCAGTCTCCTCTGTCCCATGTCAGAGTCTGCTTTGGAACTGGTGACATTGGAGGTACTTGTTATGCCTGTCAGAACAAAACCCAGAGGTCTTATTGTTCATGACAGTTCAAATGTACTTGAACAGTAATTACCAATTGTGTGGACCTCCTTGTGGTGTTCTCCTGTTTTATGAGCTTCCATCTCCCCTTACATGGGTCCCAGGGTACATGGTACTGAATAGTAGAACCAGCAAGAGATGGTACCACAGATGCTTTTTAGGATATTACTTTATGTGAAAGCCAAAGAATGCTAGTACTTCACATTTGATTGGACTCTATTTGTTGCTTATTAACCAAGTAGGTAAGGGTAAGTAACATAGGGCTATAAATATATTTCCAGAGAAACTATGGTTTGAAACATTCAACTTTTATGAGTATATAATTGCAAATGTCACATTAAAACTTATCCATTTACACACGACAATATGGATGAATCTCAGAAACAATGTTGGATGAAAGAACCACACACAGGAGAGTAGGTACAGTATGATTCCATTTATATAAAGTTCAAATACAGGCAAAATTATTATATGATCTAAGAAATTAGGTTAGTGGTTACCTTTGGGGTAGTACTTGGGAGTGGGACAAAGTGGGGACTAAGGAGATGTCAGCGATGTTCTCTTTTCTTGATCCCGGTAATAGTTACATGATGTGTTAAAATTTATCAGGCTGTATATTGATAGTATTTTGTGTACTTTTCTGTTTGAATATCATTCTTCAATTTGAAAAGTGAAGAAACAATTACCTTTTAAAGTAAAATAAGTTGTTATTTAAAAAAATTCACAAAACCATAAAGCAAGAGAATTATTTTTCAATATCATTCCAAATTACTGTCGATGATGATGATAATCATTTATTGAGCACATCTCCTATGTTGGGCACAGCTCTAAGTGTTTGAATTACATTACTTATTTAAAGATTCCACCAATTTTGAGGTGCTTATTATCCCAATTGTTTGGAGTGCTAAGGAGGAATTGGGACTTGGAGAAATTAAGCAGCTTGCTCAAGCTCATATAGCAGGTTGGTCATGTGTGAATTTGAATGCTTCTCTGTTTAACTTCAGAGGAGGAGGAGGTCTTGTACTAGGCCACACACTTCCACTCACCATCCCACTTGCACATTGAGACAAATTGTTGATTTCAAGACTCTAGAGTTAATTTTCATTTGGGGGGCAGGCAGTTTTCTTTCTGGACTTAACTTTCCTTTCCCATGATAATGAATGGTCATTATTACTAACATATTTTGCTCTCAATCTGTATTCAGAATGTATAGAACTCAGGATCAAATATAAAGCAGCAATATTGCTTTAACCCTAAAGTTCAGAAAAGCCAAAGAGTTAGTACTGTTTCACAGACAAGTCAAACAGGTAAATTCAGGAATATTTTGATTGGCATCCTCATGTTTGTTTTTTTATTTTAGGAAGCTGCTTCCTAGTTTTGGCTTTTGTGCTTCTAAAGCTTGTGGTTGAGAGAGAGGAAAAGAGATGTTAAGATAAAAACTTTGAATTTAAGAATTGTAGTTTTTAATTTATTAGGGCAATATTGGATTATTAGATTTTGAGAAACCGGGTAGTCTAAGGAATCACATTTATTTCTCATTAGAAAGTTGATTTTTTCCCCTGGGCTACACATAGTACATGCTGGTGTAGGGGAAGGGGATGGGGGAAAAGGGATATAAGGGAAGTTGATGCATGCCTTGAGGGAGACAGGCATTAACTTTCCTGCAAGTTAGAATTAAGAGGATGTCTTAATCCTTTTATGCTGCTGTAACAAAAATATCGACTAAACTAACAAACATCTACTTATCAGTTCTATAGGCCGAGAAGTCTAAGATCTAGGTTCTGGCAGACAGGTAGAAGAAGTGAAACATTAATGTTGTATAGTTATAAAAGCACTGTCACATCTCATTTTACCCTCATGATTCTGTGAGATTGGTATCTCAATTTTATAGATTACCGAGTCTCAAAGAATTTAAGCACATTTAAGTAGTAAGCAACGGACTGTGAAAATGAAGGGGGAGGAGCAGGTAATCACGACTAGATAAATTGGGAAGGCTTTTACGTAGAAAATGTATGAATTAGGTCTTGAGGAGCAAGTGAGATTTAAGCACAAGAAAGTAAGGGGAGGGGCACTGTTGGTGAACTGTGGAAGCCAAAATTCAAATGTAGGAGAAGGCATGGCTCTTTCGGTCTTGCGGTCAGCTGTTCATTGTGGGTGGAGAATAGGTCCTAGAGCCGCTGTAGTTCAGCTGCCTATAAAATTCTTTTGTGATCACGTCATGAGGTCCTGGCTCTGTAGGCAGTAGGAAGGAGTGACCTTCCTATGTTAGAACACCATTATTGTGGGTGGGTAAGGGAAGTGAAGAGATGGAAGAAAAGAGGCCAGGTAGCGAATTATTACAACAGTGCAAAGGGGGCTTGAACGAGGATGAGATAGAATCAGGAGTGGGGGAGATTGGAGAGGATTCCAACTGTGACTGTTTCCCATTCAGGCCCAGGTGCTCCTTACTTTGCCTAACTTTTTCTCTGACTACCACTACAAATGCATCTTCAGGGATCTTGTTAGAGAATTTTCATTGTAACTCTCATGAGAAACTATGGTTCTTTATAAATTTATGAAGATTACAGAAAAAGTAAATGTGGCACTTTTCATTTTATTAAGATTATTTTCTTTTAATTTTACATAGATAAATTATGAAACAGAATTTTGAATTGCAAAGTCTTGACTTTAAAACTATTTGAGGTAAATACACCCTACTATGACTTCCTGTCTTCAAAACTTGCATACCTAATACATTTGACACCAGAGCACATTGGTATTTTTTAACACCCTCTTTTGTGTATAACAAGATTATTTTCAGTAAGAATTATGGGTTAATCAGCAATATAGTTATTTTTTTGTTCGTACTTAGTTTTAAAACAAATTATAATATGTTTTAATTTTAATGGAAATAAAAAATAGTTCACAATATTAAATATTAAACCTTAGAGTTTATACTGTTTCCCTATTTTAAACACAAATAAAAATTCCAAGTCATTGCATAGAAGGACAGAATTAAAGTAATTCAAGTTCTGTTTTTCTTTCTTTGCAAAGACTGTGCTACTATTGGTTGTTTTGAATCTAAGGGTTAAATGTAGAAATGTATAGTACCACATATCTTGGAGGAATGAACTGCACCTGAAGGAGGCTCAAATGATTTTGAACTATTATAAAATTACGCTTGGATGTGTGTAGTTTGGTCCTCATCTGTTAGGGATTAGCTGTATTAGTGGAATTTAGATGTATGCTTGAAAGTTCTCCAAACTTCTATGTGGAATTCACAGTTTATGAAAGAATACATAACAAAAGTATGTGATTTTGAAACTTGCATATATTATTCAAAATCAACCATAATTGTGCATTGTTTAGGAATCAGACCAACAAAATATTTTTTCAGGGTATTTTGTCACTAACAGTTTTTAAATTGTAGATGCAGGGGATAATAAAAAAACTAACCTTGTTAAAATTTTTACAGTATCTACAGGGAGTGGACCCCCTGATTACCTGTGCCCAGGGTAGACTGCTTCCCCTCCCTCACGCTTGATGTTGCTGCCTTGACTGGTATTTTTTTCTCCTTCTGAAATGACTCCTTTTCCCCTCATCCTGCCTTCTACCATATATCTTCATTGCCCTTCCAGTCTCAATCAGACACCACCTATGTTAACTGACTCCCATGACTGAATGCTATGTTTCCTTTCTTTGATCTAACAGTGTACTATTATCATTATTCTGTGGGCCACCTTGTAATATAAACTTTGTGAATATTGTCCCTGAGAGTAGTGTCTTACTTCACTTTTATTTTTTGGCACCTAGCATTAAACACGTTTTTCATTTAGTCAAAACAGCCCTTAGACACATCAGATCAATTAAATACAAAGGAAACTGTTAGAGTGACCAGACCACATTTTGTTTTATTGTTGTTATAGAACCTTAAAAATAAGGTTTGGGGGAATATTAATACATAATAGTCTTCAATGCAATATATATATTTAACTTTATATTTTTTCTACCAAAATCTAAATTTATTTAGTATTTCTATCTTCCTCCAGAATAAGACAAGGAACTCTGCCCCCTGATCTAGCCCCATAGTGTTTTCCTACTATCTTTCTAATGTCTGAACTTTTATTCCCACTTATATTTTTAACCCCCTCCAAATTAACTTTTTTACACTGTATTTAATCAGAATTTTCAATATATCTAATAATTACATTCAGCACTTTTTTATACATTCCATTCCTTCCTTCTAGGCCTTTCTTCTTCCTGGAGTATGTGCATTACTAATTCTTGCAGGGAGTACCTTTTGGTGGAAAACTCTCCTTGTCCTTACATGCTTGAAACAGTCTTTGTTTCACTATCACTGTTATTAAAGTTTAGTTTAGCTGGGTTTGTAATTTTAGGTGGATAGTTACGTACTCTTCGTATTTTGAAATACTCTGGCTGCTATTGTAGCTGTTGAGATATATGCAGTCAGTCTAATTGTCATTTATTAGATAGTTTATCTTTTGCCTTAGGAGGCTTTTAAAGTTTTTATCTTTAATGTGTTTTAGTTTCATTACTATGGATTTAAATGTGAGTTTATTTTTAATGTATCCTGTTTTCTCCTTGTTTTTTCTTTCCGAGGATATATTTTTCTTCAATTCTTGAAAATTCTCAGTCATCTCATTACAACTGTTAAAAAAAATATTGCTTCTTTATCATTCTCCCGACTTACTACTTCTGGAATATCTATTAGCAATGTGTGGAGCAGAGATTCCTAGTACTCAAGAGTATCAGAATATTTATTCCCTCAAGGGCATATGAATGACTATGCCTTTTTGCTCCTTGCAGTTGAAAACTATAAAGTGGAAGTGGAAGTGATGTATGTTGTCTCGGGGCTGAGGTAGGGAAAAGGCCTTTGAAACTTTACTCTCTTTTTCTTCCACTTCAGCAATTATGGAAGAGGGCCTTGAATGATTGATAAATGAACTTTTATTAAACCACTGATATTTGGGGATGTTTGTTACTGCAGTGTTAGCCTATCCTATCCTGACTAAAATAGGGAGCTTCTCAATCTATGCTGCATGTCTCATAAAATTATCTTTCATAGTTTTCAGTCATTTATTTCTCTGGTACAACCTTTCACTGGAATAATTATTTCTTTAACTATGATCAGCTTAGGATTAGTCCCTTGTTAGCTCTTATTCTAGAAACTGTAATTTACTTTGCAGATTTATAACTCTTTCTTCATCACAGGCATCTATTCTTGGTTTATAATGATTATTTATAATTTTTGTACTTGAATTACATATATTATTTCTTTTTATTTCCATGAGTATTTTGAACATACTTGTTTATAAATAATATTCAGATAATAGTTTTATGTTTTGCATTCCTCCAAAATGAATTCTTTCAAGTTGTCTAGAATGTCAGCTGCCTTTTGTGGCAGTTGCCTCACATGGTATGAAATTTTTGTTTGCTGACTCATTTTGAGTAGGGGTTTTATTGTTGTTGTTGCTGTTATTTTATTTTTAATGCCCTTTTCTCTGGGCTTATATACCTTGCCTACCAGTTTTTGCCATTACCTTTATCTAGCTCCCTGGAGCTCTCTATCCAGAACCAGGTCACATATTGGCATGTGGGGCCCCCAGTCCTGCAGAGGTATTGGTATGTTACAAGTCTTGTTTCTGAGTCCAAGAATGCCTGGACCCAGGGTCAGAGAGGGAAGGAGTCTTGGCTCCCACTCACTTTCCTGATTGCAGCTTGACGGAGTCTCAGCCCTGGGCAGTGGTCGCCATTTTGTTGAGACTCCTTTTGTAACTCAGGGAAACTAAACCCAACCTCTGGTTTCGTAGCCTGAGTCTGGCCCTGGTCCCCTGAAACAAAGGGTGTGTTTTGAGCTCCCGTCATTCCCCCTCCTCACTTTGAAATGTCTTGTTTCTACCCAGGAACCTAGTAGTTTACTATTACTGTTTGTATTTCTGTTCCAAGATGTCTATCTTGTCCCTGAGTCCAGTTTTGTGTTTTTAAATATTAAATATATAACATAAACTTGTAAATATATGTGTGTGCATTTCTTTAATTACTATGGGCCTGAAGCAGAGGAATTGAGTATTTATACCTGAACTCACAATTTTGTCTTAATAAAAAGTCAAAGTCTTTAATTTAAATAAGATTAAACCTCTGACTCATCATATGGTGATCCTTCTCTTATTACAAATTACAGAGATTTCATTTTGATTCAGTTCTCTCCCAGTGGTTTTCATTTGATTTTTAAAAAGATTTTCTGAGAAAGAAGAGGGTTTTTTGGTGTGGGGTGGGGCAATTTATTGAGTCCAAAAGGCCATCAGAGCAGCCTAGTCAGAATCATTAAATGCACTTACCACTCAACTTTCTCCTTTGTTAAAGGTGGCGAGTGTGGGTTAATTAAGCTTTTTAGTCTTCCCATATTTGTTTTTCTTTTTATCCTTCATTCAATTTTATATATATATATATATTTTAACATCTTTATTGGAGTATAATTGCTTTACAATGGTGTGTTAGTTTCTGCTTCATAACACAGTGAATCAGCTATACATATAAATGTATCCCCATATCTCTTCCCTCTTGTGTCTCCCTCCCATCCTCCCTGTCCCTAGATTGCTTTGGGTCATTTTCACATGCTGATTCTTCCAATCCAAGAACATGGTATATCTCTCAATCTGGTTGTATCATCTTTAATTTCTTTCATCAGTGTCTTATAGTTTTCTGCATACAGGTCTTTTGCCTCCTTAGGTAGGTTTATTCCTAGGTATTTTATTCTTTTTGTTGCAATGGTAAATGGAGGTGTTTCCTTAATTTCTCTTTCAGATTTTTCATCATTAGTGTATAGGAATGCAAGAGATTTCTGTGCATTAATTTTGTATCCTGCTACTTTACCAAAACCATTGATTAGCTCTAGTAGTTTTCTGGTAGCATCTTCAGGATTCTCTATGTATAATATCATGTCATCTGCAAACAGTGACAGTTTTACTTCTTCTTTTCTGATTTGGATTCCTTTTATTTCTTTTTCTTCTCTGACTTCTGTGGCTAAAACTTCCAAAACTATGTTGAATAATAGTGGTGAGAGTGGACAACCTTGTCTTGTTCCTGCTCTTAGAGGAAATGGTTTCAGGTTTTCACCACTGAGAGTGATGTTGGCTGTGGGTTTGTCATATATGGCCTTTATTATGTTAGTAGGTAAGTTCCGTCTTTGCCCATTTTCTGGAGGGTTTTTATCATAAATGGTGTTGAATTTTGTCAAAAGCTTTTTCTGCATCTATTGAGATTATCATATGGTTTTTCTCCTTCAATTTTTTAATATGGTATATCACATTGATTGATTTGCATATATTGAAGAATCCTTGCATTCCTGGGATAAATCCCACTTGATCATGATGTACGATCCTTTTAATGTGCTGTTGGATTCTGTTTGCTAGTATTTTGTTGAGGATTTTTGCATCTATTTTCATCAGAGATATTGGCCTGTAGTTTTCTTTTTTAGTGACATCTTTATTTGCTTTTTGTATCAGGGTGGTCGTGGCCTCGTAGAATGAGTTTGGGAGTGTTCCTCCCTCTGCTATATTTTGGAAGAGTTGAGAAGGATAGGTGTTAGCTCTTCTCTAAATATTTGATGGAATTCGCCTGTGAAGCCATCTGGTCCTGGGCTTTTGTTTGTTGGAAGATTTTTAATCACAGTTTCAGTTTCAGTGCTTGTGATTGGTCTGTTCATATTTTCTATTTCTTCCTGGATCAGTCTTGGAAGTTTGTGCATTTCTAAGAATTTGTCCATTTCTTCCAGGTTGTCCATTTTATTGGCATCTAGTTGCTTGTGGTAATCTCTCATGATCCTTTGTATTTCTGCAGTGTCAATTGTTACTTCTCCGTTTTCATTTCTAATTCTATTGATTTGAGTCTTCTCCCTTTTTTTCTTGACGAGTCTGGCTAATGGTTTATCAATTTTCTTCATCTTCTCAAAGAACTGGCTTTTACTTTTATTGATCTTTGCTATTGTTTCCTTCATTTCTTTTTCATTTACTTCTGATCTGGTCTTTATGATTTCTTTCCTTTTGTTAACTTTGGGGTATTTTTGTTCTTCTTTCTCTAATTGTTTTAGGTGTCAGTTTAGGTTGTTTATCTGAGATTTTTCTTGTTTCTTGAGGTAGGGTTGTATTGCTATAAACTTCCCTCTTAGAACTGCTTTTGCTGCATCCCGTAGGTTTTGGGTTGTTGTGCATTCATTGTCACTTGTTTCTAAGTATTTTTTGATTTCCTCTTTAATTTCTTCAATGATCTCTTGGTTATTTAGTAGTGTATTGTTTAGCCTCCATGTGTTTGTATTTTTTACAGATTTTTTCCTGTAATTGATATCTAGTCTCATAACGCTGTGGTTGGAAAGATACTTGATACGATTTCAATTTTCTTAAATTTACCAAGGCTTGTTTTGTGACACAAGATATGGTCTATCCTGGGGAATGTTCCATGAGCACTTGGGAAGAAAGTGTATTCTGTTCTTTTTGGATGGAATGTCCTATAAATATCAATTAAGTCCATCTTGTTTAATGTGTCATTTAAAGCTTGTGTTTCCTTATTTATTTTCATTTTGGATGATCTCTCTATTGGTGAAAGTGGGGTGTTAAAGTCCCCTACTATTATTGTGTTACTGTCAGTTTCCCCTTTCATGCCTGTTAGCATTTGCATTATGTATTGAGGTGCGCCTATGTTGGGTACATAAGTATTTACAATTGTTATATCTTTGTCTTGATTGATCCCTTGATCATTAGGTAGTGTCCTTCTTGGTCTCTTGTAATAGTTTTTATTTTAAAGTCTATTTTGTCTGATATGAGAATTGCTATTCCAGCTTTCTTTTGATTTCCATTTGCATGGAATATCTTTTTCCATCCCCTCACTTTCAGTCTGTAAGTGTCGGTAGGTCTGAAGTGGGTCTCTTGTAGACAGCATATATATGGGTCTTGGTTTTGTATCCATTCAGCCAGTCTATGTCTTTTGGTTGGAGCATTTAAACCATTTACATTTTAGGTAGTTATTGATATGTATGTTCTTATTACCATTTTCTTAGTTGTCTTGGGTTTGTTATTGTAGGACTTTTCCTTCTCTTGTGTTTCTTGCCTAGAGAAGGTCCTTTAGCATGCGTTGTAAAGGTGGTTTGGTGGTGCTGAGTTCTCTTAGTTTTTGCTTGTGTGTAAGGGTTTTAATTTCTCCATCGAATCTGAATGAGATCCTTGCTGGGTAGAGTAATCTTGGTTGTAGGTTGTTTCCCTTTCATCACTTTAAACATGTCCTGACACTCCCTTCTAGTTTGCAGAGTTTCTGCTGAAAGATCAGCTGTTAACCTTATGAGGATTCCCTTGTGTGTTATTTGTTTCTTTTCCCTTGCTGCTTTTAATATTTTTTCTTGGTATGTAATTTTTGATTGTTTGATCAATATGTGTCTCGGCATGTTTCTCCTTGGATTTATCCTGTATGGGACTCTCTGTGCTTCCTGGACTTGATTGACTATTTCCTTTCCCATATTAAGGATATTTTCAACTATGATCATCTCAAATATTTTCTCAGTCCTTTTCTTTTTCTCTTCTTCTTCTGGGACCCTTTTAATCCGAATGTTGGTACGTTTAATGTTGTCCCAGAGGCCTCTGAGACTCTCCTCAATTCTTTTCACTCTATTTTCTTTATTCTGCTCTTCGGTAGTTATTTCCACTATTTTATCTTCCAGGTCACTTATCCGTTCTTTTGCCTCAGTTATTCTGCTATTGATTCCTTCTAGAGAATTTCTAATTTCATTTATTGTGTTGTTCATCATTGTTTGTTTGCCCTTTAGTTCTTCTAGGTCCTTGTTAAATGTTTCTTGTATCTTCTCCATTCTATTTCCTAATTTTGGATCATCTTTACTGTCATTACTCTGAATTCTTTTTCAGGTAGATTGCCTATTTCCTCTTCATTTGTTCAGTTTGGTGGGTTTTTTCCTTGCTCCTTCATCTTCTTTGTGTTCCTCTGTTTTCTCATTTTGCTTAACTTAGTGTGTTTGGGGTCTCCTTTTCTCAGGCTGCAGGTTCGTAGTTCCTTTTGTTTTTGGTGTCTGCCCCTAGTGGCTAAGGTTGGTCAGTGTGTTGTGAAGGCTTTCTGGTGGAAGGGAGTAGTGGCTGTGTTCTGGTGGATGAGGCTGGATCTTGTCTTTCTGGTGGACAGGACCACGTCCAGTGGTGTGTTTTGTGGTGTCTGTGACCTTATTATGATTTTAGGCAGCCTCTCTGCTAATGGATGGGGTTGTGTTCCTGTCTTGCTAGTTGTTTGGCATAGAGTGTCCTGCACTGTAGCTTGCTGGTCGTTGAGTGGAGCTGGGTCTTAGCTTTGCAATGCAGATCTCTGGGAGAGCTTTTGCCGTTTGATATTACGTGGAGCTGGGATGTCTCTGGTGGCCCAGTGTCCTGAACTCGGCTCTCCCAACTCAGAGGCACAGGCCTGACACCTGGCCAGAGCACAGCCACATGCCTATTCAGCATATTTCTGAAGCTGGGAAAATTCTGAGGGGCTGAGGTGGGCCCATTTTTCCTGGTTTTTCATGGTGGTGGTGAGGAGATCTCTTACATACCAGGTGGGAAATTCTTGATTCAGATGTTTGGCAGAATTTATGCTTCAAAGTTTCCACATGGCATGTTTCATTATAAAATACCTCAAGCTTTCAAAATATGCATTCTGTCAACATGAGACCACTGTGGATATGGGTTTGTATTTTCAGTAAGGTATTAAAGCATGCAGTGTGATGCACGCAAAGCCTGGGCACATCTCTGAAGCCAGAACAACTGCTTTTCCGGAGAGGAACTGGGACTAGCCAGCTATCAGGATCCTTTCCAATTCATACACTCCACACAGTCAGAAGTGCCCCTCACGGCTCCGCTTCCCCAGAGGAGTCTCATTTAATAATAGAATTAATAATAACTTAAGGAAAGAATTAAGTGAAAAGATATGTGAACATCTGGAATCAACTCACTTAATAAAATGTCAGTGGCAGCTAAATGAAGAGGTTATGCTACTTTCATTTTCTGTGTTACTCTGAGCGAGATAAAATCACACCCTGTTTCATTCTGCTTTGGTGAGCCTTTAGGTGCTAGATCTCTGAGGTTGCATAGAATATAAAATGCAATATTTTTCCAAAGAGGCACCCATGTAGATGGAACAATGTTTTACTTTTAAGATTAGGTTTGCTTTCATCCTTTTTTGCTAAGTGTTTGCTATCACAAATGTGTTTCTTTTGAGAATATTTTTATAGGAAATCAAAACATTGAAAACAATTTCAGGGATAATTTTCCACATTATTATAGAAGCCTTTCCTTTATTAAAATACTTAAAAACAAGCTTCCCCAGTGCATTTGCTTGTTTTCAAATAATTTCTTCTTTAAACAAAAAATACGTTACTTTACAAAAAATAATCATTTTGGTGAAACTAGTTCTAAAATGCATGACATAAATGTTACCTTTTGTACTGGGTTGAATACTGTTCCTCCAAAATTCATGTTCAGCCAGAACCTGTGAATGTAACTTTATTTGGAAATAGGATCTTTGTAGATGTAATTAAGTTAAGGTGATTTCATACTGGATTATGGTGTGCCACAATAATGGGCCAATGTGTTGTCCTTTATATGAAGAGAGAAATCTGGACACAGACTCACAGAAAGGGGAAAGACATGAGAAGACAGAGACAGAGTTAGAGTGATGTATCTACAAGCCTAGGAGTGCCAAGAATTGCCAGCAGTCACCAGAAGCTAGGAGAGAGGTATGGAATAGATTTTCCCTCGCAGCCTCCAGAAGGAATCAACCCTGCTGATACCATGATTTTGGACTTCTGTCTTCAGAAATGTGGGAGAAGAAATTTCTGTTGTTTTAAGCCACCCATTTGTGGCACTTGTGTCATAGAAACCCTAGGACACGAATACATATTTTCACATAGCATGTTTTACTGAACATCATGCAACTTTTATCTATGGTATAAACAATTTGAGTTTGTTCTAATGCTGTGATATTCCGAGGGGCCTTTGAAGTGTTCTGGACTTACCTTGGCCCTCAAAGAAAGTAAATAAGGCAACTTTGATATTCTTGCTGGCCTTTGTGTCTTATGGTCATCAGCTATTATATTTCTGTATATGTCTTTCCTTTTTTCTTCCTCTCTGTGTCTAAATAGCTATCATACTCTAAGAAGGATTGAAGGTTTGCAGGAGAAAAAAAGGCCAACCAACTTAAGTTTGTTAAATCAGTTCTTGATTTTTACAGACAATTCTAAGTTTATGGGCTCAGCTCTAAGAGTTCCTAATTTCCCAAAGTGTATTTGGCCATAGATGATCTGGGAAAATATGGTGGGGGATGACGGTGGTGGTAATTGTGATGTTTATGGTCAAAAGCGGTTTGGGGAATGCTGGCTACTGTATACCCCCTTTGGCAAAGTCATGGTCTCTTTATACATAACATAATATATGTGTGTGTGTGTGTGTGTGTGTATACTTATTTTTTTTAAAGATTCCTAGAAGTTCAAAAGTAAAGAATCTTGTTTAAACTAGTACTTGATACTAGACCCTTTCTTTCGTATTATCTATCAATATCTCAGGATTCTACAGAAATCACTTTGAGGAAGACTGTTTTAAAGAGGAAAATGTCTGTTCCCTAATAAAGTTTCCTTTAAGCTTAGAGCTGAGGCTTTCTTTGTGGGCCTTCAGCTCTGTGACTTTGTTTTGAATATTTGAGGTTCCTGAAAACCAGAGGGTCAGAGACAAGAGGAGTTGTTCTAATTTGTTCTCAGCAATAATTAATCTTCCTAAAGTACCATTTATTTACATAGGAGTTTGTTTTTCGTTTGTTTGGGGGTTTTTTGGCATTTATTTACCTGTCATAATCTCGGTGCTAAGAAAGATTAAGTAAATCTCTATTTGGAAAATGCTGTATAAAGTTGAAATTGAAGACAGGCAAACAAACAACATTGTAGTTGGACTCGTTTTGTTTTTTTTTTTCCTGCCTATATATCCAGTCCCTCACATCTTCTATGTTATTTTAACTTTGAGGCTGCTTTTGAGTTAGTGCCAGTGCTTAATTATGTGTCATCCTGTCTTATATCTAATTATTTAAATTCAGAAACTGAACAGTGTTGTTGCCAGCCTTATGAGGAATTAGAACAAGCCATTTACGTATTAAATCAGTCAGATGGAATATCTTCTATGTGCCAGTTGCTGTTCTAGGAGCCAGTGATACAGGATCCTAAAAGAGCACACACCTCAGTGTGGAGAGACCAACAATAAATGATAAACTGGTAATATTTCTAGTATGTTAGTTGGCAAGAAGTGTGATGGAGAAAAATTAAATAGGCCGGGGGTGGGTAGGAATATGGGTGAGGGTAGGTGAAAGTTTGTGATTTAGATGATGGTGGTCAGCAAAGTTAACACAGAGAAGGTGGAATTTGATAAAAATATCGCAAGAAGGTTAGGAGAGCATTCCCATTCCAGGAAAAAGGAACAACCAAAGCAAGTCCCAGAGCCAGGGGATGTCTGATGTCAGCAACAGCACAGGCTAGTATGTACAGGACAGAGGGACAGGACATGAATAGAGGGGTATAAGATCAGAGAGAAGTGATGGTAGGCATGGCGTGGAGGTCTTTTAGGCCATTATAAAAATTTTAGCTTCTGTGCTGAGTGGGGTGGGAGATCACTGGAGAGATTTGAGAAATGACGTGATCTAGCTTAGACTTTTTTTGGATTACATAAGAGTTTATTTTACTTTAAAAATATTTTTTATACAATTTTAAAGGTTATACTCCATTTACAGTTATTGCAAAATATGGACTATATTCCCCATGTTGTACAATACATTATTAAGCCTATCTTAAACCCAGTAGTTTGTACTTCCTGCTCACCCACCCCTATATTGCTTCTCCACCCCCCCCCGCAACTGGTAGCAACTTGTTTGTTCTCTATATCTGTGAGTTTGCTTTTTTTTGTTATACTCACTAGTTTGTTTTGTTTTTGAATTCCACATATAAATGATATCATACAGTATTTGTCTTTCTCTGTCTGATTTATTTCACTTAGCATATTACCCTCCCAAATCCATCCATGTTGCTGCAAATAGCAAAATTGTGTTCTTTTTTATGGCTGAGTAATATTCCATTTGTGTGTGTGTGTGTGTGTGTGTGTGTGTGTGTGTGTGTGTATGTGTATACACCACATCTTCTTTATCCATTAATATGTTGATGGACACTTAGATTGCTTCCATACCTTGGCAATTGTAAATAATACTTTTATAAACATTGAGGTGCACACCTGTCAGAATAGCTATCATCTAAAAAACACAAATAAGGAACGTTGGCAAGGATGTACAGAAAAGGGAACCCTCCTACACTGTTGGTGGGAATGTAAACCGGGCAGCCACTGTGGAAAACAGTATGGGGGTTTCTCAAAAAACTAAAAATCAAATTTACATATAACCTAGCAGTTCTACTCGTGGATATATGTCCCAAAGAAACAAAAACACTAATTTGAAGAGATACATGCACCCCAGTCTAGCTTATATTTGACATCATGCTTTTAGGAGCATGGTGACTGTTGGACTGTTGGCACCCAGGCTTATATATCAGCTCTCATAAAAGTATTTTCAAATAGACTGAGGTAGTTTCTCATGAAGGGGAACTCATACTATGGAGGCAGATGTCCTAGGAACTATGGGAATAAATTAAAATCTTTCATTTTCTTTTTAGAGAAAAATGATCTCGGGATATCAAAGGAGTCACAGTAGTGGGAAAATGTTTTTAGAAAGTCTGAGCTGAAGGTTTGTCTGTGTTCTCTCCTTTAGCTCTCTGGCAAGAAGGGCTGCTCAGGCTGATATGTGTTATTATCGGTTCTGAATTCACTCTGGCATTTAATGCCACCAGAATCAAGTAACCTGTCATAAAAAGTCTTCTGTTATAGAGATCCTAGGGGAAGTTAGAAGCCTAAGATATAAGCTTCTCTACTTTCAGTGTGTTTGAACATGCCATCGTTAGAATTTTGAAAGCTGGTTAGCATATATTTGTCTTTCTCTGTCTGACTTACTGCACTACGTATGATAATCTCTAGGTCCATCCATGTTGTTGCAAGTGGCATTATTTCATTCTTTTTTATGGCTGAGTAATATTCCATTGTATATATGTATCACACCTTCTTTATCCATTCCTCTGTCGATGGACATTTAGGTTGCTTCCATGTCTTGGTTATTGTAAATGGTGCTGCAACGAACATTGGGGTGCATGTGTCTTTTTGAATTATGGTTTCCTCCAGATATATGACCAGGAGTGGGATTGCTGGATCATATGAGAGTTCTATGTTTAGCTTTTTAAAGAACCTCCATCCTGTTCTCCACAGTGGTTGTATCAGTTTACATTCATATGCTATCACTTATATGGGGAATCTAAAAAAAAAGGTACAAATGAACATATTTAAAAAACAACAACAGACTCACAGACATAGAAAACAAACTTATGGTTATCAAAGGGTAAAGGTGTGGGAGAGGGATAAATTAGGAGTTTGGGATTAACATATACACACTGCTATATATAAAATAGATAATCAACAAGGACCTACTGTATAGCACCAGGAACTCTACTCAGTATTCTGTAATAACCTATATGGGAAAAGAGTCTGAAAAAGAATGGATATGTGTATATGTATAACTGAATCATTTTGCTGTACACCTAAAACTAACACAACTTTGTAAATCAGTGATACTCCAAAATAAAATGAAAATTAAATTAAATTAAAAAATAAAGGAATAGAACATAAAAAAGATAACTGGTTAGTAAAGGAATAAAATCAAGAATCAGTCCTGTTTTTCTTAAACAGATTATACCTTAGGATAACCAAATGGTTAATGAGAAGAATGTTCTTGATGTAGAACTATGTTGCTTAATAAAGAACAAGAGTCATAATATGAACCATCCATTGATGAACCAACCACTCATAAAATGTACCCCCATTCAGATATCCCTTCCTGCAGATGTCTGTTCTCCTTCCTTCCCGCCCTGTTACCATCTTTTCTGGTCAGTATATCTCATATTGTTAGATGTGGCTGTACTGAGCAGTAAAATGTGAATCATTTCTAAGTGAAAATAGTCATCATTCAAAAAGACATGGGATTTCATGAAGTCCACAAAAGCAGTGCTAGAGAACTCCTTCAACCACCCTCAACATTATTAAGAAACAAGGGTCTGGCAGAGTTATGCTAGTTATCATTTGAAGGAGAAAAAAATGTCACGATGGGTGAACATAGTGCTCTTAAATTCAAAGCTTTGAAATGTCAAAGATCAATAATAACAATAGTTATCAATTATTAATGTATACCGTGCAGCAAGTGCTATTCCAAGTGCTTTACATATCGTCTTAGTTGGTCTGTTAGTTTGGCTAAGTGTGTCACAGGGTCACAGTAACCCTTTTGTAGATAAGCTAGAAGTTTATTTTTCTTAGACTGAACTGATATAGTGGCTCTGCTCAGCGAAATTCTGGAGGCCCAGTTCCTTTCATGCTGTTGCTCTGTTTCCCTAGAGTGTTTGCCTTATGGGCATAATCCAAGAAATCTCACTCTCTGAGTATATTTCTCCTACTCACAGTTTTCTTCCGTTTTAGAGTCCACACTGGAAGTTCATGTATCACCTTTGCTTTTTTTTTTTTTTTTTTTTTTGCGGTACGCGGGCCTCTCACTGTTGTGGCCTCTCCCGTTGTGGAGCACAGGCTCTGGACACGCAGGCTCAGAGGCCATGGCTCACGGGCCCAGCCGCTCCGCGGCATGTGGGATCCTCCCGGACCGGGGCACGAACCCGCGTCCCCTGATTGGCAGGCGGGCTCTCAACCACTGTGCCACCAGGGAAGCCCCACTTTTGCTTTTATACATTGTTGAGTACTTAGTCCCTTGGCCACATCTGGATGCAAGGATGGAGGCAAAATGTAGTATTTTTTTTTGCTGGCCAAATGCTCAGATGACCACTGGAAGGCTCTGCCCCTCTGAGGTTATTTTATTCCATCCCCATAATAATCCTATGAAGTAGGTGCCATTACCATCACAGTATTATAGATGAGATACCTTAGGCATGGAAAGGCTTGACAGTTTCTCAAAGTCAGGGAATTCCTTAAGTGTTTTTGAAAATGTTACAGTCTTGCTTTAAACATCAAAAGAAATGTCAGTGTTTCTCAACAGACCACCTTTTCTTTTTCTTTTTTCTCAAATAATGTAGACTGATGCTTTTGTAAAATGCAATAAAAATATCATGCAATTGCTATAAAAGTTTCTAAATGTCTATTCTCAATTCTGAATATATTCTGTTGTAGACAAGGAAAAGTAGTCTGTGAGGAACTGGCACCAGTCCTCAATTTGTGTAGCCCTGAATTAGGTTGTGTAGTTTTAACCATCAATTTTATTGGAAAAAGTAACAGTACTCTCTCACCCCTGACATGTTTAATTTAGTCAATGTTTGCTTTAAGAACTGGTACACAGTTGGAATTACATATATATATGTATTTGTATATATATTTGTGTATGTATATATATATATGTAAACTCACTTTTATGGTTTTTACTGTAAAGAAGTATAAAGTTTTAGAACCTCATTTCATTTGTAATTATCCTCAGGGACCTCTTCATGTACATTTACAAATGTACTCAGAACCTTTGTCAGTCAGGAGAGTTAAGGGAGCCCTTAACTTCCAAAAAGAATTTGAATATACTTATGATGAAAGACATATGTCAGTAAATCTATCAAATAAACACAGGAAAAATTTAAGAAATCATATGCAGGAGGGGTAGCAAATATAGTTATCATCTAGGCTGGTTGTAGCCATTTCACATCATGTGTAAAGTCTGCTCAGTTGGTCTACTATAGCTAGAATATAATACTGAGAAAGATTTTGAGTCCAAGTGGGTTCAGCTGGGCAAGACTGTCATGCTTGATTAATGATGTCTGGAAGAGGAGCAGGTGGGGTGGCATGCATGCCATGTATTTTCCTCCATTAACTATTATACTGGTTCTGAGCTTCCAGCAGCAAAGGGAAAGCATTCTACATAGTGGGTTATATTCATTATCTACTGAAAAAGGTATGTTCAGATTTGTAAGAAAGAGCACTTTTTCCTTGTTCTGAATTGTAAAATGATTTTGTTTTTCTAGATGGAAGGGTTATTGAAAAATACAATGAAACGTATCCTAAACAATGGTTTTTCAGTAGATGTACAGGTATATGCCTTTAAAAATATATCAACTCTTGATAATCCAAGAACATATCAGAAAAAATAAACAAATCTTATTTTTTGCAAGAATATCCATAAATATTTCATATACTTATACAAAGTTACAAGGAAGTCTAGAATAAGTGTATGGAAGATCAAATGATCAATCTGTTAGACCCTGTCTTCTCCCTATGTAAAGTTATAGGTTTATATCTTTCTTTTTTATTTTTTTTAAATCTTTTCACTTTTCCTCTGTGTCTAAACAAATGACATGACACTGTACTGAAGAGGAAGGGGTTCAGTAATGAGGAATGGATTGGACATGTCAGGGAGATTAGACAGCACTGTTGCAAACTTCCAACTATAACTGATGTCCTAATATTGGTTTTGACAACCTGTGACAATGGCAGAAGCAGCATGGAGATTATTTTTAATAATGCACAGAGGCAGTAGATATAACTGTGCATCCTGAGTGCCTTCTACTTTCTTCTCTAGGCACTTTTCCCACTTCCCACCTCTTCTTTCCTTCTTCCACTTACCCATTTCTCTTATTTTCTTCCAAGTCTGATGCTTTCTACCCCAATTCTCCCATTCCCAGCCTTCCCAGAAGTATTAAATTATTGAATTTAATAGGAGACAGATTAAAGATCATCTCTAACCTAGTTATATTTTAAGTTGATAGGACTGACTTTAAGTTGTTATTTGCTTAAGGTATTACCACTTAGTAATAAAGCCTACTGTTGATTATATCTCAGTTTAGAGTTTTCTCTTATACTGCAATACCTCAGGCTCAAAATAACACCTTCTTAATTGATTCTCTTTATTCAAAATTAAAAACCCATCATTGCTGTCCACACAGTAAAACTACATTATAAATAACTCTCCTAATGGGTAAATGAATTTTAAAATACTTAAAAATGTTAATTGGAGAGACTTCCACTTCTGGTCAAGATAGAGTAGCAGAAACAAAATATTCAAATGAGTTCTCTGACAACAGTGAAATTTAATGTAAAATCAGTAACAGAAAGATATTGGAAAAATCTCCCAAAACATTTGAAAAACAATTATAACACATTTTAAAATAATCCAGAGGTCAAAGGAGAAATCAAAAAAGGAAATAAGAAGTAATTTGAATTGAATGCAAATGAGTACACATAATTAGAATTTGTGGATGTTGTTAAAGCAGTGCTTGGGGGAAAGTTTTAGCACTCAGTGCCTGTATTAGAAATGAAAAAAAGGTCTCCAATCAATGACCTTAGGTTCCAACTGAAGAAACTAGAAAAAAAATCACAAATTAAACCCCAAGTAAGTAGGAAAAATAAATACTGAAGATCAGAGAGGAAATCAGTGAAATAGAAAACAGAAAAACAATGGAGAAAAATCAGTGAAACCAAAAATTGGTTCTTTGAGAAAATCAATAAAATTGATAAACTTCTAGCCAGATTGATAAGGAATAAGAGTGAAGATGAAATGACTAGTATCAGAAATGAGGGAGGTAACAGCACTGCAAATGCTACATGTATTAAAAGGACAGTCAGGAAATATTCTGAATAAGTTTATGCTAATATATTCAACAACTTAAATATAATGGGCATATTACATTTGGTCCTCATTGAAAAAACCAAAGCTCAATCAAGAAATCAATAATCTGAAGAGCTCTTTATATATAAAGAAATTGTATTTGTAGTTCAAAACTTCCAACAAAGAAAACTCCAGGCCCATAAAGCTTCATTGGTAAATTCTGCCAAAGATTTAAGGAGGAAATGACGCCAGTTCTGCACAAACTCTTTCATAAATTTTGAAAGAATACTTCCCAGCTCATTCTTTGTGACCAGCGTTGCCTCGATATCAAAACCAGACAAAGACATTCCAAGAAAAAACAAACGTGAAAGAGTAATATCCTTCATGAACATTGATACAAAAATTCTAAATAAAAATTTTAGAAAATCTAATCCAACAGTAAATTAAAAAGGTAATCCAAAATGGCAAATAGGATTGTAATATAATATAATGTAGCTCACCATATTGACAAATTTTTTAAAAAATCATCATTTAAGTAGATACACAAAAAGCATTTGACAAATCCAATATTCTTTTCAATAAAACTCTGAGCAAAGTAGGGATAGAGGAGAAACCTTTTAGCTTGATAAATGGCATCTACAAAAAAGCGTCCTACAGCTAATGTCATAATTAATGGTAAAAATATCACAAAACTGAATGTTTTCCTGGAAAGATGAGGAACAAGAGAAGAATGTTCACCCTCATCAATTCTGTTCAGCACTGTATAATGATTCTAGCCAGTAAAATCAGGCAAGAAAAAGAAATAAAAGATGTCTTGATTGGAAAAGAAATAAAACTTTTATTTGCAGATGGCTTTATTGTCTTAGTAGAACATTTGATAAAATCAATGAAAACAATAGTAGAACTAAAAAATGAGATTCATAAGGTTGCAGAATATAAAATTTAAAAAAATTAAATATACTTTTATATGCTAGCAATAAACCATATGGTATTCAAACTAACAAAGCAAAACCATTTATAATAGACTGAAAAATATGATACAGTTTGGGATAAATATAACAAAAGATGTGAAAGAAGTATACACTGAAACTTGCAAAACACTACTGACAGAAAGAAGACCTCAGCAATTGGGGGAGATATGTCATGTCTGTGGGTCAGAAGATGCAAAGCTGTTAAGAAGTCAGTTCTCCCCAAAGTGATCTATAGATTCAATGAAATCCCAGCAGGATTTTTTTTTGGTTGAAATTGACTAACTTATTCTGAAGTCATATGGAAATGTGAAGGACTTATAATAGCCCAAGTAGCTTTGTGATGGAAGACAAGTTGAAGAACTAACATTACCTGATATCAAGACTTACTATAAATCTATAATAACCAAGACAGTATGGTATTGGCAAAAAGATAGACTAATATATCAATAGCACAGAAGAGGGAGCTCAGAAGTAGGCCTACGCAGAGACAGACAGCTGATTTTCTACAAAGCTGCAAAGCCAATTCAGTGGATAAGGAATAAGTTTTTTTCTCCCCAAAATGGTGCTGGAACTATTGGATATCCATATGCAACCAAAAAAGAACAGAAAAGAAAAAGAATTAATTCAAAATGGATTATAGACCACTATGTAAAATGAGAACAATAACATTTCTTGAAGGAGGCATAGGAGAAAATCTTTGTGATCTTGGGTTAGGCAAGATTTCCAGACATAACACCAAAAGCACAGTTCTTAAAAATTATTGATAAGTTAGACTTCACCAAAACTAAAAACTTTAGTTGTTGGAAAGACACTGTTCAGAGAATGAAAAGATAAGTCACAAAATGGGAGATTATTTTTATGAAGCATACATCTAATAAAGGATATGTATCTTGAATACATAAAGGACTCTCAAACATCAACAATAAGAAAACCTAATTTTAAAATTTGGCAAAGATTTAAATAGATACATCATGAAAGAAGACATACAGATGGCAAATAAGCACATGAAAAAGGGTTCAACATTATAAGTCATTCAAGAAATTCAGATTAAAACTGTAAGGAAATATCACTACACACCTACTAGAATGTCTACAATTAAAAAGACTGACAATGTTGGCAAGAATGTGGAGGAACTGGAACTTTCATATGTTGTTAATGGAAATGTAAAATCGTGCAACCAATATGTAGAGTTTGTCAGTTTCTTAAAAATTTAAGCACACACCTGTCATCACCCAGCCATTCTCCTGGACATTTACCCAAAGAAATGAAAGCATACATTCATACAAAGATTTATACATTAATGTTCATAGCAGCTTTATTTATATTAGGCATAACTGGAAAAAAACCTTAAAGTTTAGCAATGGAAGAGTGGAGGAAGTGCAATAAATTCATACAATGCAATAGGATTCAGCAATACGAAGGAATGAACTATTGATACACATAGCATGGATGAATCGCAAATAATTATGCTGAATGAAAGAAGCCAGACAAAAAAGAGACATACTGCAAGATTTCAATATGTAGAATGCAAATTGATATTTAGTTGCAGAAAATAGATCAGTTTTTGCCCGGTGGGCCTAGTGGGGTAGGGGAGAAAGCCTAAAAGGAGCAATTACAAAGAAGCCACTAGGAAACTTTTGGGGGTGATGAATGTGTTCATTATGTAGATTTTGATAGCGATTTCAGGAGTATGTACATTGTCAAAACTTATCAAATTGCATACTTTACATGCAGTTTGTTGCATATCAATTATACCTCAATAACGCTGTTAAAAATGCTAATTGTGAGGGCTTTCTGCTGCCTTTTGCTAGCTGTAAGGAATATCTTCCCAAATAGACAATTTTAGCTTTGAGTAAAATGAATAAAGATGCATAATCAGTGTCGCTTAGTACCAAGCAGCTATCTTCTCTGTTGAATCCTTTTTCATCTTTGGAAGTGACTCTGTAATACCAAAAAATTCTGCAAATTCAGTTTTTAGTCCCTAGCATACATGAGACCTTAATGGCCTCATCAACCACTTTGCCAGGTGCTCTGTCATTCCAGCTATGCTTGAACAGGGAACTCACTCCTTAACAGGAGTATGTACTGTTCTTATTCTTAGAAAGTTCTTGGATATATTGATAAGTTTCTACTTATATTGTTATTGATTGGGAAAAAAATACAGATTGTTACAGAAAATCTTTAATACTTGAAAGCACAAATCTGAGAATGAGATAAACCTTAAAATCGGCAACATGATATGCTGCAGGGATTGCCCAATGGCGTCCCTCCTTAAGTTACACCAGGAGAGAGGTTCGGTATGGGGAGTGTCAAGGGAATAACCCAGTCAGTGGGGTGATGCTTCATTCGAAATAGAATTATTTTTATCTGTTTTAATATCTTGCTTTTGTGCAAGTTTTCTTTTGACAACTGTTTTTTTTTTTTTTTTTTTAAATCACTGGAGGGGTGGAAAGAGCATGTTCTTTGAGCAGAAAAGAATGAATTTACATCTTTCTCACCCATTTCCCAGATGTTTTACACATTAGTAATGTTGGTAAGTGAGTTTAAGTGAAATAATTGGCTATTAGAATTGAGAGTTACTACATCAACATTGTTTCTGTATTAGTTAACTAGGGCTGCCATGACAAAACACCACAGACTGGGTGGCTTAAACAGCAGAAAATTATTGTCTCACAGTTCTACAGGTGGGAAGTCCAAGGTCAGGTGTCCATAGGTTTGGTTTCTTCCGAGGTTTCTCTCCTTGACTTGCAGATGGCCAGCCTTTCACTGTGTCCTCATGTGGTTACCCCACAGTGTGCATATTGTCTGTGCCCTAATTTCCTCTTCTTGAAATTGACACTGGTCGTATTGGCTTAGGGCCCACCATATAGCCTCATTTTACCTTAATCACCCCTTTAAAGGTCCTATCTTCAAATACAGTCACATTTTAAGGCACTGGGGATTAGGACTTCAACATATGAATTTGGGTGTGTGGGGGGGACACAATTTAGCCCATAACAGTTTCTCTTTTTATAAAATGAGGACCTACTTTTTTTTTTTAAACAAGTTTCTTTTCTTTTTTTTTTTAAATTTTATTTATTTATTTTTGGCTATGCTGGGTCTTTGTTTCTGTGCGAGGACTTTCTCTAGCTGTGGTGAGCGGGGGCCACTTTTCATTGCGGTACGCGGACCTCTCACTGTCACGGCCTCTCTTGTTGCGGAGCACAAGCTCCAGACGCACAGGCTCAGTAGTGTGGGGCCTAGTTGCTCCGCGGCATGTGGGACCTTCCCAGACCAGGGCTTGAACCTGTGTCCCCTGCACTGGCAGGCAGATTCTCAACCACTGTGCCACCAGGGAAGCCCAAGGACCTACTTTTCAAGATTCTTTTCAGCAATGATAAGATAATCTATATAAAGCAAGAGTAAAGCATGTGACACATTTTAGGTACTCAGTAGATGATGATTATTGTAACTGTGAAATAAATGCATAAATCTGTGCTTATACAGATAAAATAATTTTTAGACCATTGATGTCCTGACTATAAAGTGTACTAAGATATAATAGGAATCTATAAAGACATCATAGAAAATGCTATTCTGGTTACAATGCATGTCTATTGTTATTTTTAACAAGTTGAATTCAATGGCAATGGCAAGACTCAACTTTTATTTACACCGCTCTTTGCTCAGCTGAAGAGAAACAATAGCTCTCGGTGCTCTAGAGCAGGGGTCCCCAGCCCCTAGAGCAGGTACCGGTCTATGGCTTGTTAGGAAGCTGGATGCACAGCAGGAGATGTGCTGCTTCCCATCGCTCCCCATCGCTCACATTACTGCCTGAACCATCTCCCCCCACCCCCATCCATGGAAAAATTGTCTTCCACGAAACCAGTCCTTGGTGCCAAAAATGTTGGGGACCGCTGCTCTAGAGCACTTCGATTACGAAGCCAATGAGGAGCACAGGTATGCAGAATGTATAGGATGGCAGTGGTGGCACTTTGCACAGCCTCCAATTTCCCTCATGTTTACCTCCATTCCAGAGGAGAAATGAGAATTTGCTCCACTGCTTTTTAAGCTGGGGTCATAGGAACAGTTATTTTTGTTTCTTTCCCTAGTGAGAAATTTAAGAAGTCTGAAATTCAAATACATTTGTGAAATGCAAATAGTTTTATTTATTAATGGTCACTAATGGTCTGTAATCATCACAGATGATTATGTAAATAAATCATTTATGAGAAGAGTTTGCAGAGTTGAATTCACAAATTTTCCAATTGTTTTCCCTTCATATGGGTTTAGCCGTATCTGATCTTGAATTGAGTTAAGGGACCAAGCTTCAAAAGAATACAATTTGAAGGAGCAGAGGAGTATCTTGTAATTATAAAACATGATGATACTTCTTAAAATTCTATATATTACTCATAATTTCTAAGCTCAATGATCTGTGCTGTTATATTAATTAACTCTCAAAATTCTAATAGCTGAGCAGATCACTTGATTTCACTTACCTACACTACTTTATGTTAATTAATGAAAACCATAAATTCAGAGCCCTTGCAAATTGTGCTGCTTCATTGCATTTAGTGCTCTTGTAATTCCTACTCTTAATTAAATAATGAACCTCTACAGCACATTCCTAGTTGTGAGTTATACTATGTTGTGGATATAGCTGGGATTCCCACTAGCCAGTCAGGTCACTCAATGTATGTCTTTTCTAACAAGTAGAAGAATTTATTATTCAGCCTTGGTGCCTGATATGGTGAGCGACACGTTATGGGGAAACCCACCTTTGTTTTGATCAGGTTGCCAGAATTGGATTTCCATTTGCTCTTTCCTGTTGAGGTCACCTGAATTAGAAAGGGTGAATACATTTCTTTCCTTGCTATTGGCGCAAGCCACACTTTTCTAGAGACAGAGCAATCAGGGTGTGGTGCACTCTTTTCCTTCTTTGAAGACACCTCTTTTTGTAATTCATTTGGAAGTCAACAAATATGGATTGAGCATCTAAATTGTACCCCAGGGGATACAGCAGTGAATAAGACTGTTCCCTTTGAGAAAGCAGTTAAATCTCCATTTACATCAGTTCCAAATCCTGAACCATTTCAATGGAGAAAACCTGTCCAGTATTTTGAGGGTCTCTGCATACAAAGGAATTTTACAAAACACAATATTTATAAGAAGTTGTCATAGTAAAAATGCATAGTAGAGGAATAATAATTTAAACTGAAAGATCTTACAACTAATGACAGGCTTCGGTTTTGCCTATGTTTATGGGATTAATCCACTTTCTCCCTCATTTCCTAAATACATTTCCTGACTGATTTATCATACTTTACTTTTTATTTTCAGGATCTTTCATTATATATAGGGTTGTTTAGCACAGAGTGAGATAAGGCATATTTTGTTTTTTATGGCATAAGTTACTCAGTTTTACCGTTAGGAAGCAAACATCAGTTACAGTTTATTTTTAATGAGTGACTAAATCATTTTTCACACACAAGTTTTACTGCAGAACAAGAGCAAGTGATCCACCAGTGGCAAGATAACTCAAGGACCAAAGTAACCCCGAATAGCAGGAGGTACTAAATGCCTACACTTGAGATCAAGAAATATTTAATTTGACTGACATGGCTAATTCTTGATAGTTCATGAACCATGTTTCAAACTGGTGGATTATCCAATATTCTTTCTCCTTCTTCTCGATCCCTGCCCTCAGGCATTTAATTTATTTGTGGCAAAGGAATGAAATAAGCCAATTTTACTACTTGTCCCAGTATAAGAAAATATATTGATAATCGTGATTCAAAATGATACATAATAAAATATTGATTAAAAGGGATTCAAAATTATATGCAATAAACTTTAGTTATTACAATATTTCATTGACTCTAACACAGTGATACTTAAAATGTGGTTCACAAACTGTTAAAACAAGCATTAAAAGAATTTGAGAGAAGCATTTAGAAGTGTTAATAGTAATTTGCCTTTCAAACACATGCATTTTTTTTTTAACATCTTTATTGGAGTATAATTGCTTTACAATGGTGTGTTAGTTTCTGCTTTATAACAAAGTGAATCAGCTGTACATATACATCTATCCCTATATCTCCTCCCTCTTGTATCTCCCTCCCACCCTCCCTATCCCACCCCTCTAGGTGGTCACAAAGCACCGCCCTAGCTGATCTCCCAGTGCTATGTGGCTGCTTCCCACTAGCTATCTGTTTTACATTTGGTAGTGTATATATGTCCATGCCACTCTCTCGCTTTGTCCCAGCTTACCCTTCCCCCTCCCTGTGCCCTCAAGTCCATCTTCTACCTCTGTGTCTTTATTCCTGTCCTGCCCCTAGGTTCATCAGAACCATTTTTTGTTGTTGTTGTTGTTAGATTCCATATATATGTGTTAGCATACGGTATTTGTTTTTCTCTTTCTGACTTACTTCACTCTCTATGACAGACTCTAGATCCATCCACCTCACTACAAATAACTCAGTTTCGTTTCTTTTTATGGCTGAGTAATATTCCATTGTATATATGTGCCACATCTTCTTTATCCATTCATCTGTCGATGGACACTTAGGTTGCTTCCACGTCCTGGCTATTGTAAATAGTGAGGCCGTGAACATTGTGGTACATGTCTCTTTTTGAATTATGGTATTCTCAGGGTATATGCCTAGTAGTGGGATTGCTGGGTCGTATGGTAGTTCTAATTTTAGTTTTTTAAGGAACATATTGTACTCCATAGAGTCTGTATCAATTTACATTCCCACCAACAGTGCAAGAGGGTCCCCTTTTCTCCCACCCTCTCCAGCATGTATTGTTTGTAGATTTTTTGATGATGGCCATTCTGACTGGTGTGAGGTGATACCTCATTGTAGTTTTGATTTGCATTTCTCTACTGATTAGTGATGTTGAGCATCCTTTCGTGTGTTTGTTGGCAATCTGTATATCTTCTCTGGAGAAGTGTCTATTTAGGTCTTCTGCCCATTTTTGGATTGGGTTGTTTGCTTTTTTGATATTGAGATGTGTGAGCTGCTTGTAAATTTTGGAGATTAATCCCTTGTCAGTTGCTTCGTTTGCAAATTTTTTTTTTCCATTCTGAGGGTTGTCTTTTCGTCTTGTTTATGGTTTGTTTGCTGTGCAAAAGCTTTTAAGTTTCATGAGGTCCCATTTGTTTATTTTTGGTTTTTTTTCCATTTCTCTAGGAGGTGAGTCAAAAAAGATCTTGCTGTGATTTATGTCATAGAGTGTTCTGCCTGTTTTCCTCTAAGAGTTTGATAGTGTCTGGCCTTACATTTAGGTTTTTAATCCATTTTGAGTTTATTTTTGTGTATGGTGTTAGGGAGTGTTCTAATTTCATTCTTTAACATGTAGCTGTCCAGTTTTCCCAGCACCACTTACTGAAGAGGATGTCTTTTCTGCATTGTACATTCTTGCCTCCTTTGTCAAAGATAAGATGACCATATGTGTGTGGGTTTATCTCTGGGCTTTCTATCCTGTTCCATTGATCTATATTTCTGGTTTTTGCCAGTAGCATACTGTCTTGATTACTGTAGCTTTGTAGTATAGTCTGAAGTCCAGGAGCCTGATTCCTCCAGCTCCATTTCTCTTTCTCAAGATTGCTTTGGCTATTCAGGATATTTTGTGTTTCCATACAAATTGTGCAATTTTTTATTCTACTTCTGTGAAAAATGCCATTGGTAGTTTCATAGGGATTGCACTGAATCTGTAGATTGCTTTGGGTCATTTTCACATGCTGATTCTTCCAATCCAAGAACATGGTATATCTCTCCATCTGTTTGTATTATCTTTAATTTCTTTCATCAGTGTCTTATAGTTTTCTGCATACAGGTCTTATGTTTCTTTAGGTAGGTTTATTCTTAGGTATTTTATTCTTTTTGTTGCAGTGATAAATGGGAGTGTTTCCTTAATTTCTGCCTCAGATTTTTCATCATTAGTATATAGGAATGCAAGAGATTTCTCTGCATTAATTTTGTATCCTGCTACTTTACCAAATTCATTGTTTAGCTGTAGTAGTTTTTGGTAGCATCTTTAGGATTCTCTATGTATAATATCACGTCATCTGCAAACAGATGCTTTACTGATTTGGATTCCTTTTATTTCTTGTTCTTCTCTGATTGCTGTGGCTAAAACTTCCAAAATTATGTTGAATAATAGCGGTGAGAGTGGGCAACTTTGTCTTGTTCCTGAGCTTAGTGGAAATGGTTTCAATTTTCACCACTGAGAATGATGTTGGCTGTGGGTTTGTCATATGTGGCCTTTATTATGTTGAGGTAAGTTCTGTCTATGCCCACTTTCTGGAGGGTTTTTATCATAAATGGATGTTGAATTTTGTTGAAAGTTTTTCTGCATCTATTGAGATGATCATATGGTTTTTCTCCTTCAATTTGTTAACATGATGTATTACTTTGATTGATTTGCATATATTGAAGAATCCTTGCATTTCTGGAATAAACCCCACTTGATCATGGTGTATGATCCTTATGATGTGCTGTTGGATTTTGTTTGCTAGTATTTTGTCAAGGATTTTTGCATCTATGTTGATCAGTGAGATTGGCCTGTAGTTTTCTTTTTTTGTGACATCTTTATCTGGTTTTTGTATCAGGGTGATGGTAGACTTGTAGGATGAGTTTGGGAGTGTTCCTCCCTCTGCTATATTTTGCAAGAGTTGGAGAAAGATAGGTGTTAGCTCTTCTCTAAATGTTTGATAGAATTCACCTGTGAAGCCATCTGGTCCTGGGCTTTTGTCTGTTGGAGGATTTTTAATCACAGTTTCAATTCCTGTGCTTGTGACTGGTCTGTTTATATTTTCTGTTTCTTCCTGGTTCAGTCTTGAAAGGTTGTGCTTTTCTAAGAATTGGTCTATTTTTTCCATTTTATTGACATATAGTTGCTTGTAGTAATCTCTCATTATCCTTTGTATTTCTGCAGTTTCAGTTGTTACTTCTCCTTTTTCATTTCTAATTCTATTGATTTGAATCTTCTCCCTTTTTTTCTTGATATGTCTGGCTAATGGTTTATCAACTTTGTTTATCTTCTCAAAGAACCAGCTTTTAGTTTTATTGACCTTTGCTATAGTCCTTCGTTCTTTTTCTTTTCATTTATTTCTGATCTGATCTTTATGACTTCTTTCCTTCTGCTAACTTTGGGGATTTTTTGTTTTTATTTCTCTAACTGCTTTAGGTGTAAGGTTAGGTTGTTTATTTGAGATGTTTCTTGTTTCTTGAGGTAGGATTTTATTGCTATAAAGTTCCCTCTTAGAACTGCTTTTGCTGCATCCCATAGGTTTCAGATCGTTGTGCTTTCATTGTCATTTGTTTCTAGGTAGTTTTTGATTTCCTCTTTAATTTCTTCAATGATCTCTTGGTTATTTAGTAGTGTATTGTTTAGCCTCCATGTGTTTGTATTTTTTTACAGATTTTTTTCCTGTAATTGATATCTAGTCTCATAACGCTGTGGTTGGAAAGATACTTGATACAATTTCAATTTTCTTAAATTTACCAAGGCTTGTTTTGTGACCCAAGATATGGTCTATCCTGGGGAATGTTCCATGAGCACTTGGGAAGAAAGTGTATTCTGTTCTTTTTGGATGGATAGTCCTATAAATATTAATTAAGTCCATCTTGTTTAATGTGTCATTTAAAGCTTGTGTTTCTTTATTTATTTTCATTTTGGGTGATCTGTCTATTGGTGAAAGTGGGGTGTTAAAGTCCCCTATACTATTATTGTGTTACTGTCAGTTTCCCCTTTCATGCCTGTTAGCATTTGTATTATGTATTGAGGTGCCCCTATGTTGGGTGCATAAGTATTTACAATTGTTATATCTTTGTCTTGATTGATCCCTTGATCATTAGGTAGTATCCTTCTTGGTCTCTTGTAATAGTCTTTATTTTAAAGTCTATATTGTCTGATATGAGAATTGCTATTCCAGCTTTCTTTCTTTTCTTTTTTTTTTTTGCGGTACACAGTCCTCTCACTGTTGTGGCCTCTCCCGTTGCGGAGCACAGGCTCCGGAGGCGCAGGCTCAGCAGCCATGGCTCACGGGCCCAGCTGCTCCGCGGCATGTGGGATCTTCCCAGACTGAGGCACGAACCCGTGTCCCCTGCGTTGGCAGGTGGACTCTCAACCACTGCGCCACCTGGGAAGCCCTCCAGCTTTCTTTTGATTTCCACTTGCGTGGAATATCATTTTCCATCCCCTCACTTTCAGTCTGTAAGTGTCGGTAGGTCTGAAGTGGGTATCTTGTAGATAGCATATATATGGGTCTTGGTTTTGTATCCATTCAGCCAGTTTGTGTCTTTTGGTTGGAGCATTTATACCATTTACATTTAAGGTAGTTATTGATATGTATGTTCTTATTACCTTTTTCTTAGTTGTCTTGGGTTTGTTATTGTAGGACTTTTCCTTCTCTTGTGTTTCCTGCCTAAAGAAGTTCCTTTAGCATTTGTTGTAAAGGTGGTTTGGTGGTGCTGAGTTCTCTTAGCTTTTGCTTGTCTGTAAAGGTTTTAATTTTTCCGTCGAGTCTAAATAAGATCTTTGCTGGGTAGAGTAATCTTGGTTGTAGGTTTTTCCCTTTCATCACTTTAAATATGTCCTGCCACTCCCTTCTGGCTTGCAGAGTTTCTGCTGAAAGATCAGCTGTTAACCTTATGGAGATTCCCTTGTGTGTTATTTGTGTCTTTTCCCTTGCTGCTTTTAATATTTTTTCCTTGTATTTAATTTTTGATAGTTTTATTATTATGTATCTTTGCTTGTTTCTCTTTGGATTTGTCCTGTATGGTACTCCCTGTGCTTCCTGGACTTGATTAACTATTTCCTTTCCTATATTAGGGAAGTTTTCAACTATAATCTCCTCAAATATTTTCTCAGTCCCTTTCCTTTTCTCTTCTTCCTATAAGTCCTGTAATGAGACCCCTATAATTCTAATGTTGGTGCATTTAATATTTTCTAGAGGTCTGAGACTGTCCTCAATTCTTTTCTTTGTTTTTTCTTTATTCTGCTCTGCAGTAGTTATTTGCACTATTTTATTTTCCAGGTCACTTTTCTGTTCTTCTGCCCAGTTATGCTGGTATTGATTCCTTCTAGAGAATTTTTAATTTCATTTATTGTGCTGTTCATCATTGTTTGTTTGCTCTTTAGTTTTTCTAGGTCCTAATTAAAATTTCTTGTATTTTCTCCATTCTTTTTCCAAGATTTTGGATCATCTTTACTATCATTACTCTGAATTCTTTTTCAGGTATACTGCCTATTTCCTCTTCATTTGTTTAGTCTGGTGGGTGTTTACCTTGCTCCTTCATTTGCTGTGTTTTTCTCTGTCTTCTCATTTTGTTTAACTTACTGTGTTTGGGGTCTCCTTTTTGCAGGCTGCAGGTTTATAATTCCCATTGTTTTCAGTATCTGCCCCCAGTGGGTAAGTTTGTTTCAGTGGATTGTGTAGGCTTCCTGGTGTAGGGGACTGGTGCCAGTGTTCTGGTGGATGAGTCTGGATCTTGTCTTTTTCGTGCAAACACATGCATGTTAGTGGACTCACATTGAACAAGATTGCACTGTATAAGAATCAAGGGTAAACAAACAAACATTTATCTTGCACTCCAGAAAATTTCGGATGTATAGTTACAAGATGTCCTTGATTGATAAATGCCTTATCAACTTTAAGATGCATCTCCAGTTTAGAGATGCTTAAATGTGAGGAAACTGGTATCTCAGGATTGTTGATATGATAGTTTCCATTATTAATTTATTGCTTTATTTCTCCATAGGGAATATCCTTTTGGGGGTATATCCTAACGGTGATTATTCCATATTTTTTGCAGTAATTTCAGTAATTATGTGATGTAGTAGAAAGTGAGTTGGCTTTTGACTGCACACAGACTGACATTTACTGGGTTTATGACCTTGGACAAGGCTCACATTCCTTTCTGATGAAGAGGAATAAGAAACACATCTCAAGGTTATTCAAATTACTTTCTTATCTCAGCTTGACTAATGGAAGAGGGTACTTGAAACATGTTTCCTTTTATTTATAATTTTAAAAAATCAAATATGTGCACGCACACAATTTGGGTGCCTTATTAGTCTATAAATTAATAATTTCATTATGTAGCTATGATATTTTAAATATTTATTCTAGAAAACTTAAACTCTAATTATATAAATACGTGGTCAAATTTTAAAAAATGAAGTCAAGAATTACCTCTCAGAGTTTTGACTCCTCTGACTCCCATTACAAGTAATGGCTCATTGAATAAATATTGTAAATAAAGTTTGAGTATTCTCTTAATTTTAGCTAGTCTTAAATTTATTCATCTGATGAACCAAAATTTTTGATATACATCTTCTAGATAAATAATATTTTGTAACTCTCTATTTTGTTATTTCAAATAATCATATGGTCCCAATTTCTTACTAATATTTTCGTTAGTTTGAGTCCTATTTCAAAAATTTCAACACTAATGTTTTCTAATGAAGATTTCTTTGAAGTGTATAGTGTTTTCTTTAAGAAAATACAGCTCTAACAGATTTTCTTTAAGAAAATAAAGCTAACTAAATAATATTGAATACCACACTTATATAAACAAATTCATGTTTAGGTAGCCTTTATTTTGAACTCTCTGATTTTATCACCAGAATGGTATGCTAGTATCTGTGTTCATTAAATGAACTAGACTCATATTATGTTTACCTTATGCTTGATAGTTATCTAGCATATCTCACATTGTAATATTAGAATAATTATTCTTTGATTCATCCTAGATTGTTAAGAAACTTGAATTTATATTTGTAAATGAAACAAACTGCAGAAAATAAGCTTTTTTATTTATCTTAATATTTATTCAAGTAATTAGCATACATTTTGGTAGCATATTATGGTGTACAAAGTATTTTTCACATATTTTAAAAACTTTTACAATTATAGAAATATGTATTTATTTTGGAAATATAAAAGAAAGAAACTTATTATTTTCTGTTGCATGTGACTTTTACTTATTTATTATTTATTTTCCCAACTTTATTTAAAGATTATTATGTTTTAACTCAGCTATTATCAATACTACCCACTGATAGCTATTGTTAACATTATGGTGTGTGCTTTCATTCAGGATTTTTAAAAAATATATATTTTTTCCCTAATTAGATAATATTTTATCCTTTAAAATAATATTATATAACATTTATTTGGTGTAATTACAGTCTCTTAATAAACATCATCCATCACATGAATGTATTAACATTTAGAAAACCATTTATTGAATATTTAGGTTGGTTTCAAGGTTTAAGCACCATAATTAAGGTTGTGCTCACATCTTTAGGTGTGCTTCACATGGTCTCTTTTGATTACCACAACAGCTCTGTGGGGTAGGCACGAATTGGTTTATAATTTTTTTTTCCATTGCTCCCAGGTAATTGAGAGGTCAAATCCTGACCCAATGAATGCCTCAAAAGTAGGAAGTCTAGGGCTTCCCTGGTGGGGCAGTGGTTGAGAGTCCGCCTGCTGATGCAGGGGACACGGGTTCGTGCCCCAGTCTGGGAGGATCCCACATGCCGCGGAGCGGCTGGGCCTGTAAGCCATGGCCGCTGAGCCTGCGTGTCCGGAGCCTGTGCTTCGCAACGGGAGAGGCCACAACAGTGAGAGGCCCGCGTACTGCAAAAAATAAAAAATAAAAAATAATAAAAATAAAAAGTAGGAAGTCTAGGTGCCAGTTGGTAAACTCAGATGTTTAATATTTAATTAATTGCTTATTCTCTTAAAACGTGTTCATCATTAAAAGGGTTTAAAGTAGAGGTAGTGCTCATAAAACATGTATGTATATGTATATGTACTCAGAACATATATCTTTTAGAAAAACCAAACATATTTCACCCCTTAGTTAGGCTAGCATTGTTATTTTCCCTAATACCCAGTAAAAGGTGTAGTGGTACCATTTCCCCCTATATTTAATCCTATATTCTCTCTCTATATAATCCTATATTCTCTTTTACTGGCTGCTCTTTAATTGAATCATGGAAGTTATTTGTGTTTCACACAAGGAAAGTTGATACATAGCAGTGGACAAGCATATAGGGTGTAAGGAGTGTACACTTAACCCTGAGCAAAAAGGTAACTGGCTCATTGGGACCTTTCATTTCCCAAAATGCTGAGGGCAGCTGAGAAGATAACCATGTAGAGAAGAGTGATTTACAGTATTTATAAGTGGGAAGTGCTGCCGTGCTTTTGGGTCCTACCCTGACTGCCACATGAGAGAACAACACCAGAATACTTCGCATAAGAATCTACTTGTGCCCATCCTGGCTTGATCCCTGTGACCAGGTGAGCTCTCTTTGCTCTATTTTGCCTTCTGAAATAAGAATTCTGACTTGATTTTTCGTGTACCAAATTCTCGAAACAATAATTCTCCAATCAAATACCTTCAAAGTTATTTGAAGGCAGATTTCACACAATGTCTGGCCAAGTCACGGATATAGTGATTTGAAGTAATATATATTTTTTGTTTGTTTGTGAGTTGCTAATACAATACATTTAAAATTTTCTGAGCCTCAGTTTCCTTTCTGCAAAATGGGAAAACTAAATCTATCTAGAAGGGTTGTGGTGAAAAGTAATTATGATCATATGGATAAAGTACAGTGAAAACTCAGTGCTTGGTAGCTATTATTTGTATAACAGGTAGTCAAAATAATAACAGAAAGAAAATAGGTTTTGGTATCAGTTAGATTCATTTGGAAGTTTTATTTTTGCCACTTATTAGCTGTATGACCTTGGGCAAATACTTAGTCACTAAGCTCAAACATTACATTACTTGAGGTTTCTCTTGAGTTTTTTAGATAAAAGAGAAACTGGTCACACATATTTTGGAGAATGCTTACAGTGTCAGAACTCTAATGAAATTATTTAGGAACAAACTGAGAAGAATTTTATAGTAGTTGATTTTTGGAAAGTACATGGTTGAATTTGGTTGTCAGTATTTTGATGATGAAGGTAGGTATCATGAATGGTTGACATTCACCCTTGCAATAATAATTTAAGCTCATATAATGAATCAGTTCAAATCACTGAGCATATTTACCAAGCTGTACACATAATTAACATTTTAATTTCCCTGAATATCTTTTCTTATTATCCACACTGCTTAGGAAAATATATTAAATAGACTCTGGCAACCAGCAAGCTTAAGCTCTATTAGACCATAAGAGAAGGACATCACATTTCTACTAGTGACCAAGTGGGTTTTTGTTAACTTCTGAAATGATGTTAGAGAAAGTTGTACATGTTCTTATGATTACACTCACTAATCAGAGCTTTGAAATAGTGGGGGTTGGAATTTGGACTGAGTGGGTGAGATTTGGAAGTGGGCAGTTCTGTTTAGAAATGTTAATTTGTTCTAGTGCAAATTAAACATTTTTCAAGCCAACAAACTGGTAATTTTACCAGTGTCCTTCCCTCCTGTGCTCATCACATTCACACCCTCTACTCCTTCCTCTTCTTATTTTTCAATATTTGAACTGCCATCTAGATTCTGAGTTTTGATTTCCTTTGCTTGGTATTTCTTATTTGCTTTTTATATTACTTCTTTTTCTGAGGCTTATTTTCAAAAGAAAAAAGTGAATGTTCAGTAACAGGATCAACTGTCAAGTAAGAAGCGAATATTCAAGTTTTGAGGTGAAGTGACATGCTGTGAGCAGTCCCTGAATTACCATTAAAATTCCCATTAGGAAATAGTGGGGAAAAAAGCCAATTCATAACAGTGAAAGCCAAGATTTATAGTCAATCTATTGCCAGAATATGGGGACAACTTGTGATAATTACTGAAATGAAAAAACAAACAGATTAGCTTGGATAGGGCTCATGGTAATTCACAAAATTGTTGAGGAGATATGTTAATCTAGCTATTCACTAGTAAAAATTTTGGAAAGATAAATAGAAATAACTGTTTTGAAAAATGTAATCACTTTAAGGAACACTTCTGCCAATTAGATGACCTAAAATTGAGATGTTAAAAACGAGGAAATCTTTTTGTTTAAAAAAAAGGACATAAATTTGAGTTAAGGTTCAATTAAACACTTAAATCTAAAAAATAATGATTTTTTAAAATTTGATAATAAAGTTCAATGGAAAAGTTAAACCATTTTTAAAGTGCTGTGGAAAATGTAAATGTAATAATTTAATTGAAAATAGATTAAATCAAGATATTAAATTAACTCAGACCTCAATGGAGAGAGTAGAGGATAAAGAGAGGTCTTTAATTCCTTGTCTTGCGTGGTGGAGTGTCAAAAGGTACAGTGTCTTTTTTAAAATTTTTTCTTTTTTGTGGTACGTGGGCCTCTCACTGTTGAGGCCTCACCTGTTGCGGAGCACAGGCTCCAGACACGCAGTCTCAGCGGCCATGGCTCACGGGCCCAGCCACTCCGCAGCATGTGGGATCTTCCCGGACCGGGGCACGAACCCGTGTCCCCTGCATCGCCAGGCGGACTCTCAACCACTGCGTCACCAGGGAAGCCCTACACAGTGTCTTTTGATTATTGCAAATTTTGGATCTATAGTTTGAATATTTAAAGATAACCATTAGTGGAGTTAAAATATTTAGTCCACAGATTACTGGAGAATATAAAAAAAATATTAAAAGTTATAAATCAAAGTAAGCATTTAAAAACAGCATAGAACTATATAATGGAAGACTAAATAGAATAGTTCTGGCAATAAAAATAAATAAGTTAAACTCCTCAATTAGAATGAGACACATACATTTGGTTAAAAACTAAAGTGTGACTCTTTCCTACTTGTCCAAGGACAGAGAATTTTAAAAAGAATCAATGGTTAGGGTAATATCTTAACACACACAAACAGAAAGAGAACACAGGTGGCTAAATTAATTTCAGACAAATTTATTTTCCAAGAAGAATTTATTTTTCTTTGATTTAAAGAAAAACTATAATTTCAGTG
The DNA here is from genome assembly GCF_003676395.1 of Aethalodelphis obliquidens. NCBI lineage: Eukaryota > Metazoa > Chordata > Mammalia > Artiodactyla > Delphinidae > Aethalodelphis > Aethalodelphis obliquidens. Next base: position 97,476,977 of record NW_020837945.1, on the reverse strand, counting down.
AAGCTATATTCACTAGTTTGTATTTTTTAGAGTCCACATATAAGTGATATGATACAGTATTTGTCTTCCTCTGTCTGACTTATTTCACTTAGCATAATACCCTCCAAGTCCATCCATGTTGCTGCAAATGGCAGAATTTCGTTCTTTTTTATGGCTGAGTAGTATTCCATCTATCTATCTATCTATTATATATATATATATACACACACATATATATATGTACTCCATATATATATAGTATGTGTGTATATATATATATGTACTCCATATATATATAGTGTGTGTGTGTGTATGTATGTGTAATATATATATATATATATATATATATATATATATATATATGATGGAGTAATCCACCTTCTTTATCCATTTGTCTGTTGATGGGCACTTGGGTTGCTTCCATGTCATGGCTATTATACATAGTACTACTATGAACATTGGGGTGTAAGTATCTTCTTAAATTAGTGTTTTCATTTTTTCCAGATAAATACCCAGGATTGGAATTGCTGGATCATATGGTAGTTCTATTTTTAGCTTTCTGAGGAACCTCCATACAGTTTTCCATAGTGGCTGCACTAATTTACATTATCACCATCAGTGTACAAGGATTCCGTTTTCTCTACATCCTTGCCAACATTTGTTATTTGTGTTCCTTTTGATGATAGCCCTTCTGATAGGTGTGAGGTGATATCTCATTGTGGTTTTGATTTGCATTTCCCTGATGATTAGCAATGTTGAGCATCCTTTCATGTGCCTGTTGGCCATCTGCATGTCATCTTTGGAAAATATGTCTCTTCAGAGCTTCTTCCCATTTTTTAATTGGGTTGTTTGTTGATGTTGAGTTGTATGAGCTGTTTATATATTTTGGATATTAACCCTTATTGGTCATATCATTTGCAAATATTTTCTTCCATTCAGTGGGTTTTCTTTTTGGTTTCTCAATGGTTTCCTTTGCTGTGCAAAAGTTTTTAAGTTTAATTGGGTCCTGTTTGTTTATTTTTGCTTTTATTTTTTTTGCTTTAGGGGACAGATGCAAAAAAAATATTGCTACGATTTCACCTATGTTTTCTTCTAGGTATTTTATGGTTTCAAGTTGGTGAAACTATAATAACAGAAAAATAAATGAGGTAATTACTATTAGATATACAAAAAAATTTGATAAAAATAAATGTTTTAGAAGAATTTAATATTTAATTTAACCAATAAAAGATTAAGTAAAATAAAATAAACACAACTAGGATAAATTAACCAGGTTAAGATAATATACATAAGGGAATTCCCTGGCGGTCCAGTGGTTAGGACTCCAAGTTTCCACTGCAGGGGGCACGGGTTCCATCCCTAGTCCAGGAACTAAGATCCCGCAAGCTGTGTGGTGTGGCCAAAAAATAAACTAGTATCTCTTAAAAAAAACATAATGAACATAAAATTGAACTTTGTACCTTTCAAAGCCTGTACTCTTTTTTAAAGAATAAAGAAATAGTGATTTACTAATTTCTCAGACTACATTGAAATTTGTACAGGGTACATTCTTTGGTAACAAATATTTATCAAATGAATGTTAAGTATGACAAACAGATTAGAAATAATGACTTTTTTTAGAGAAAAAAACAATTCTTCAAAATTAAAAAGCTATGCCCTAAGTAAGGAAAATGGGAACTAGAAGTATTTTAATTTAAGCTGTGTAGTCAAAATAAAATGTAAGGGAAAAATCTTAGTTTTATGTCCTTTCAATGTTAAATAGGAATTAGTAATATAAATTAATTAAGGATTTAAATCACAAATTTAGAAAGAGTAAAACAAAATAAGCCTAAAGAAATTAGTAAAAATAATGAAACTGAAGGCAGAAATCAATAAATTATTAAAAAGAAATATAAAACGTTCAAGAACTTGTTCTTTAGAAAATAACAGTACATTCAGGAACTTGTTCTATTAAAAATCAATAAGAATAAAAGATAAAGCCAGTGTTGAAAATTAGAGGGAGCATACAGATATTATAAATGAGATATTAAATTTTTTTCAGTAATATCATTTTAAACTCCAAGCTATAATATTTGAAAACATAAATGAGACAGTTCTGAAAACATACCAATTATCAAAGTTTACTCTAGCAGAAATCAAAGATTAGATAGACCAATAATCTTAACAGAATAGTATAAAATAAAAGTCAGATTATTCCCTCCACAATAGTTTCTGGATCAGGTGATTTAACCCAAGTTCTGAAGATATCCTTGTACATACCATTGCAGAACATGGAACGTTTAGAATACCGAACATCCTATTTTAGGAAACCAGCGTTAATTTTGATTACTGAAAATGATAAATTCAGTACAAAAAGACTATGGACCTGACTTACAAATAAAAATTGAATAGATAGGGTGGCAGACATGTTATTAATTTTATCCTTGAACCATCTTCATTCCATCTCTTTCCTTGCTAATAGAATCCTTATTTTCTGTGTGCTGAGATCTTCCCAGCCCAAGGTGATTAATCATGATGGGTTTAACTCTAAACTAAGGATGACAATTATGTTCCTCTTTGCCAGCAATTCATTTTCCCAGCCCTCCTTAGAGCATGAGTATGGCTGACTGACTCAATTCTAGCGAATGGAACTTAAGAGGAGCTTTGCTAGAGAGCATCTGGGAAAAGCTAAATTGATGTCCTAATATTAGGATCAGATGGAAGAGGAAGACTTGTTAGTATGGTCTGGATTGCAGCAGGCATTTTGCACACATGAGGTGTCAAGTGTGAAAAACAAAAACCTTTGACTGTTAGAGATGGTGGAGGAGAGACAGATAACAAGAGCTTAGGTCATTGATGACATAATTGACCTACTGAAGCAGGTTGAAGTCTCCTCTATGTTTTTCCTGTTAACTGAGATAATATACACACACACAGGTACACACACTTACTACATGCCACTGTCACTGTTACAGGTTTTTCTCTTTTTGTTTTGTTTTTACGGCTGGAAGTGCTCATCTGAAATAAAGGCCAAAATCCCAAGTAAAATACTGGCAAAGAGAAATAAAACAACAATTCATGCAAAGAATTATTCATCACACTATAATAAAATGATTCAAAACTAAAAAGTTAATTTAAGAAGCAAAATGGTCTAATATTAGGAACTCTATTAAGGTTATAGCATATCACTAAGTCTGATGATACTACAAAAATTAACACCCATTATTAATTTTTTTAAATGCAAGTAAATTTGGAATAAATGTATTAATTATCAAGAATAAAATTTTAGTGACTTTTCCATTAGATGTAGTTGGAGCAAGTTGAGGGTGCTCGTTATTATAATTTAAATACTGCTCTGGAATTTCTAGTCAATGAAATATGTGTTGAAATAGAAATACAATTATAAGTTTTGAAAAGGAAGTTAATATTGTTAATTGCAAAGAATATGATTATATGCTTAGAATTGACAAGAATGCTCATTGAAGTGGCCCTAGGAGAAATAGATATTGTCTGATCTAAGGGAATTAACAGAGTACACACAGACCCCATAGAACATAGTGACAATAGCACTGACACATCTAAAATTGAGGAAGTTTATTAAGAGACAAAAACTGTGATGGGCATCCATTTCTCTCCAGGGGAGACAGACACTGGCTCTGAAACAAAATAATTTCAGTCACTATGAAGGTCTGTTGAGCTATGTTGTAAGGTTATTTTATCATCTTTCATCAAGACTTAGATGAAATATCCTTAAGAACATTTATCATCTTTCATTCTGACTTCATTTCCACCTAGCAACATTCTGGTGAATTATTTCACTTCTCATATATCTTGGTCCTGGGAAGGTATGAACATGTGTGTCCTATGAATAAAGTCTTTGAGTATTTTCATTACTAATAAAAGTCTAATTCCGTAAATACATTAAAAAATTGGAACTCTAGTTTACCACAATAGAACAAGAAAGATATAAATTGTTCAATAAATGACATCATGAAAATTTGGTTATATGGAGAAAAGTCAAGTGACATATGTATATATATTTACATGTATATATTTATATATTGTCAAAATGAATTTACATGGATTAAACAGAAATATTTAAAAGAAATAAAAAGAATTTTTTAAAAATATAGAAAGAACATAGTATACATGAATATTTAACTTATATCCTAAGTTTAGGAAGAATTTCCCAATTGGGAAATCATGTGAAGTGTAATGAGATCTTGCCTAGATTAGTAGATAATATTCACCAAAAATGTATTTGAAATTTAAATGCCCCAAAGTAGACCAGTAGGCCCACTTATTTGGGGAGGAATGTCTCCTCTTATAAAACTAAAAAAGAATGATAAAATTCCCAATAAGGTTTCTGCACTCCCTGCCTCTCTTGGATCAGGGAAACCTAGAGGACTCTTAAGATCTTTTACAAGCCATGGGATTCTTTGGCTGCTGCCCTTAAGTCCCCTAGTCAATCTTGTTTTCCTTTAGGATTGATGAAGTCAAGACAAACATCTCCTCTTCCTGTCCATGATTGTCCTCTCATTTCTTCACAGTCAGAGACCAGACAAACCTGTTTTTAAACCCTTGTTCCAGGACCTGCTAGGTGCCCGGAGCAGGGAGGGAGGGAAAGGTGGATTTTCTGTGTCTTAGGCTGAGGTGTATTCTGTGAGTTTCTCCCTGACTCTTCCCCCAGCACTTTTCTGTACCCTGCAGTTGAAGCCTCCTGTCCTATTGTGCCCTTGCTGTCACCATTGCATGTGTCCTCCTGGTGTCGCCCCACAATGAAAATGAAGAAAAGAAAGACATGAGGAGAAGGGTAAGGTAGTTGAGTCTCCTGGATATAATCAGTGGTCCTGCTTGAGTAAGCCAGCTGCTGGAAGACCCCAAATATCCAGAGGCTTTGTGGGAGACCATTACCCCCTCATCTAAGCTTTGCCTGAGAGACAGGTCTGGATGAAATCCTATCCTTATATAATGTCACAAAACCAAGTCTTCCCTGTCCTACTTTGGCACTCTAGGTACCTTGTCAGGTACCTAGAATTTTATCCCGATCTGTGGAATGGTTCAGAATCAGCCTTCATCACCTAATGTATAAAATGCAGGTTCAGGTATAGGAAAGGTATTTTAAGGTTATCAGCATATAATGTATAAACGTGCAGGGTGTCTGAAAATTGTCCATATCTTTGTTTATCAACTTCAGACTGAAAACTAGCAAACATGATTGAAAGTATTATGTTATTTCAATCATGTTTGCTGCCTTTTAGTTTTTAGAATCAATCTACAGGCAAAACACAAAATAAATATACTTACAGAGGATAATTTAAATATTATAAAACTTGATGATATAATAACAATAATAATGTAGCAAATTTTATAAAATGGAGGATGAGAGGGGAAATAATGAAGACAAATCAGTTTTTTAGATTGTGATAAATTTTATATATATATATATATATAATAAAATAAGAAACCTAGAAGAATTGAAAATAATGAGTTTACAAAATTGGCAGGAAGTTTAGGTGTTTTAAACCTCTCGTTTAATAAATACTGTCTAAAATTAATAAACAAAGATATGAGGTCATTAAGATTTTAATAGTAGTCTCCAAAAAGCTGTAAAAACTGTAACAGTGATTATCTGTAGTGAATGGGACTGGAAGGATGAAGGATAGAGAAAAAAAAATTATCTTTCATTTTTTTCCTTCTATACTGTTTGGATTTTTTTAACCATATGTAAGTGTGTGTGTATATATATTTTTTTTCTTTTTTTTTTTAAGAAAAAGATGGATGTTGTGCCTCTTTGATTTTTCATCTGTGGTTCTTACTTATTACTCTTTTTATCCATTTCTTTGCTTTTCATTCTTTGACATGTTCTTACTTTTATCCTACAGATTACTCCCTTCAGTTTATTTGTTTTATTCTATCATTAAATCAACTGTTTTCTAACCCTGGATCACAACACATCAATAAATCATGAGTCCTTTTTACAAAATAAATAGAATTATCATAGAATAATGACTGTGTGAGGAATTATTATTTAGTGAAGCTTTATGCATATAACATATACATACACATACACTATGTGTCATAATGTTAAATGTATTTATTGGTCAAGAAAGCTTTAACACTACTGATTTAGTCTGTAATTAATTAGTTGTGTTAAAGAATTTCTAAATCTTACCTTTTTTGCCCTTGAATTGCTTCCTAGTCAGAAGAAGACTCTTCTTGATTTATAGATATAATATCCTCTTGGATCTCTCTGAGGACACTATATTTATGAAGAACTATTTTCCCCCCTGATTTGACTCAGTTTTATCCCAGGTTGTTAATTTATTTCTTTATTTTGATTCCTTATTTTCATGCTTTTAATATTCCTCCAATATCTGATGAACCTTGTTTGACTGTTTAGATTTATGAATAAAGGACTTGTGCAATTAGTAGAGCTAGCTTGCTTGGCATTATGCAATTTTATAGGTCTGTGTTCCCAACAGCCCCTGAATGTGAGATTCTAAGTTCAAACTCTAAAAGCACAGTGTGGGGAATTCCCTGGCAGTCCAGGATTAGGACTCTGTGCTTTCACTGCCAGGGCCCCGGGTTTGATCCCTGGCTGGGGAACTAAGATCCTGCATGTGGCATGGCCAAAAATAAATAAATAAATAATAAATAAATAAATGCACAGTTTGCTGACAGTAGGCACTGCACAGCAGAGTGGTTGGACAGCATATACTGTCCCGTGACGTTCTCCATTGCCAAGAGAAGGCTTTACTTTGGGAGTAGGAATCTTAGTGAATCTTATTTCTGAGAACAGTGTATTCTTTCTTGCCATATCTTATAGAGATTTGACATGACCTTAAGCCATGTTCTTCTCTCTCTCAGACTTCAACACCCACATGTGAAACTGTCCTCTGGGAGATGACCCATTTTCTTCGGAGAAAAGTTCTCTGGGCATGATCCTGAGGGAAAAGTCGCTAGCCTCTATATGCAAAGGAGGAGAAGGGGCTATCTGGTCCAGCTACTCTAAATACACGTGGTGCTTTAATTAATCTACTCGTATGTTGTATCGTAGCTCCTTTCTGTCATTGTACTCACTGGCTTTGAACTTGACAGAGCTCCCTTGGGGAGAATCCAGCTAAGCAGTAGTGTTTGATGCTGTGGTTTTCTCTATTCTGTATTATTCTATAATCAGATTACATCTGATTTTTATGTTTCAGGAATTTCTCAAATCTATGGAGTAGGTTGACACCCTTTCTTCCATTTTCAGAAGCGACCTATTGAATGCAAAAGCAGATATAAGAATCCAGCTGTCTTCTATTAAGTCAGAACACTCAAGATATTTACAAAATATAAAACATGATATTATTCTCACTATTTTTTGGCCAATATATTTATTTTTTATTAAAATGTGTTCTAACATACAATGGGTTTATTATTATTTTATTCAAATAGTGACTAAATAGTTTTTTTAATTCTCAGTTTAAATTTCTAATACAGTGAATACTGATAGATACACACATCAGCTGAAACTCTTTGGGTTCTTTAATAATCTTTAAAATGTAAAGAAGTATTCAATATTTCCACAGTTTCTTTTAACTTGTAATATTGTACAACATTAAGTGACTTGCCCAAAGCAACATGCTACTAAAGGGCTGAGGCAGGACTTGAACTAATATCTGATTGCTCCAAAGTCCTTCTTCCTAAATATTTCTACATTCAGTCTTTGAAAGCTAATGGGTTTTTTCAGATCTCTGTCAATGTCTCATCCTGAATAATTTCTTGCTTGATTGTCACTTTCATCCGTCTAGCATCCAGCAGGTTCTGAGTAGTGATGGGGTGTGTTTATGAGTAAAACTTTTGAGGAATCTTGTATACATTTCTGAAATATCCTTGACATCTCAGCAGCTATCAACCATTCTTTCTGCAGACAGAGCTGACTTTCAGTCATCACACCTGTGCCTATTCAGGCTTTCAGACACTCTATAAACTATTCTTTTCATTTCTTTGTCTCTTCCGGATTTGAATGCTCTTAATTCTTAGTGAGTATATTGTTATCACAATTGTTGTTAATGATTGCTAGTGTAGGTTACAAGTAAAACAGGTATTGTTAAGTGGCTTCTCTAATTTGCTACTAATCACTATTAAAATATATCTCATGCAATATCAACAATCAGTATTGAAATTTCAGTGTTCCTATATAGCACTCATTTGACAGTTCGGTCTCCAGTGGTTTGTAATAGCTCTCTCTTGCTCATAGTTTCAGTTTTCATATGAGAATATGCCAAATTATGGTGCCCACCAATATGGCTTCCTTCCCAAGTCATGAATTATGCAGCTCTGCAGCTACTGCTGGCTCTTCTGGGAAATTGTTGCTTGTGGCCTATCCATCCCGGTTGGACCACTTGCTCTCTTCCTGCCAAACCCCTCTCTCTGCCTGGACTCTGGCTCAGTTTTCCATTTATGGCCCCCAGAGCTCTGCCAGCTTTCTTAGAGCATTTGTTAAAATTAGAAAATCGTGCCCCTTCCTCAGGGCACATGTGATCCTGAAACAGAGACCCATGAACCCCTTGTGCCCTCTTCCAGGCCATGATAGAGACCACACTCCTTGACTCTGAACAACCTCTGAGAGGTCATATTGGGAAATTGGTGGAAAAGTTTAGTGACACTGATTTTTGAATACCACTGTTTCAAATGCCTTCTGGGTAGTCTCCCACTTGCTAGGTAAGAATGCAAACCATACTCTTTAATTTTCAAAAGAAAATGTCAGCTTCGCCACTTGCATATCTGGTCTCTATAGAAAAATGTGTGTTACTTCAATACAGAATAACTGTGTATTTCAAGCGTTCACTGCCTGTGACTTCAGTCTCAAATTGTCCGCTCTCTAGATTTTTACAAAAAAAAGCCTAGATATCATTTTGCTCTATATAATTGTCAGTCCAGAGAGATGCTACAGAGCTCAAATAAAATGAGTATCCTCAGGGATTGATCATCATTTGTGTCCTCTCTCTGGAATCTGTCCTATTTTCACATTGATGCATTTGCTTGCTTCTCAGTGTCAACCCTTGCTTGCCCAGACCCTTCCCAGTTGGTTATTTCTTGACCCTGACAGTTTCTTCTATCCTTCTGGCCTTCTGATAATTGATTTCTCCATCTGGCAAATTTCTGTGGAGATTTCTACTGGCAGCCTTATCCTCACTCAGGAGGTCTGGTTTCTTTCCCTCATAGATACCTCCTTGTAGGCAGCCTGCTACCAGGATTGTTTCTGGACGTGAATGTAGAGGTGCCAAATCTCCATGCGTCTGAATTCTCACGCCTGGGTAAAGTCAGACTCACAAGTCATCATGTAGTTGGACATCATGCAAATGATTTTACTCTGTGCTTTAACATAATGCCTTTGACTTCACTGAGAGTTAGCGTAAGATATGTTCATATGAAGAAGGTTCATATAGCTTTTATTAATAGCATACGAGAAGACCTTGCACATTGTAATTATTATTAATTTTAGGTTATGTTTCTATAAACATCCACATGATATCTTAAAATATTGTGCTGGGTAAGCTGTGTCTTCCCTAATGAAATGGTACTTGTAGATTATTACATAATTACATAGTCTGTCATACACCACGTTTTGCACCATCCACTAGGAAGCATAGACCTATATGTTGGGATCATTTTTCTGTAAGTATATTTAGCCTAGGTTTATTGATACTCACCTTTTTACTTTATGTTTATGAGATTCCTTAACTCAAGCTGATGACTTAAATTACTCTCATGCTTTTATGCTTTGCTTCATTCCAAAAGTCACGTAAGCCCAGAAATATAAAAATAATGATAACAGAACAAGAGCTATGCAATAAAAAGAGGATATAGTTACAGAGACCCTGCAGGGTTCAGAGAAATTAAATTAGAGATAATAAAATAAGCTAATTTTATCTGGGCCAGTAAAACTCCAAATCATCTTTTCTGCAACACATGAAGTATTTCCACTAGCTTGACTTCTCCGTCAGTGGCACTACAGTCCTCTCATCTGGACTCCTGATAAGTGCACTCAGGTGACGGCTTTTCCTTGAAGTCTTCTTTCTGGCCTATCCTGCTTGGTCATTAGAGGGAGTGTCACAGAAGGAAGAAAGTGGCGCTAAGCAGTCCTATGCAAGTCACAGACCTAATGCAGATTGCCATGGCACTAAAGGGTATAAAGATGTATATACAGTCACCTACATCAGTATGAGAATATTTGCATACCTTAATTAAATCTCTAAAAAAAACTCAAAAAAGGATTTATATGACTGATGATTAATAGAGGGGTTTGGATCTTGTCAGTACTGTCTTATTGCGTAAGGAGTTTATACACTGCGATTGTTTTTTTTGCTGCCATATTTTATTCATCTTTATGGATCCCTTATGATTGCTTTTCAGTTGTATAAGAAACTACTTCTTTTTCTCTTTTCCTCTTCGGCCATCTTCTTATAGGGCCCAGGAACTTTCCCTGAGGCCACGGCTCTTAGGTCATTAGTTCCCGTTATCTTTATGTCACAGCTTAGATGATTTTTTAAAAAGTTGATTGTTATTTTCTATAAAGTGAAATGGGGGAAATTTATTTTTAAAATATAAAACTAGGGCACATAAGAGTTAAGTGTTTATCAAAGCTTCCTAGCAAGGAGAGCAGAGTGAGAAGTCACAGCTGTGAGTGATGAGTCTACTGCTTACCTCTGGGGACTTGTGGTACAGGTTTCTAGCCTGTTTCTTGACATTTCTGTGGACTTGTTTGTAACCTTGATAGTCACAGTGTGGGAGGGAGAAGGAGGAAGAGGCGAGCTAAGTAAATGACAGTCTAATGTATACTATCTCTCTCTTCCTAGAGGACATCTTATGATCTTTAATATATTCCTACAAAAGGAAATAAAATTTTTAGAAATTCAGAGAATCACCATGTGCAACATTCTCTTTTTTTTTTTTTTTTTTTTTTTGCGGTACGCGAGCCTCTCACTGTTGTGGCCTGTCCCATTACGGAGCACAGGCTCCGGATGCACAGGCTCAGTGGCCATGGCTCACGGGCCCAGCCACTCCGTGGCATGTGGGATCTTCCCAGACAGGGGCACGAACCCGTGTCCCCTGCATCGGCAGGCAGACTCTCAACCACTACGCCACCAGGGAAAACTGCAACATTATCTTTTAAATCTCATATATATGTATGTATATGGAGAGATGTATGTTTTTCTTTTTCTCTATCTCCACATCCTTCCTGACAAAACTCAAATTGTATTTTAAGTGTTCTGTGCTTGGTTGTGGCTGCTACCATTTTCAGAAAATTTTTCATTAAATTTTTTTTTCAAAATTGGTTGCTTTGAAAGGCTCCCTAGGGTTATGTAGGGTGTAGGTCTGCACAGTTATTATCTGCTGTCAGCAAAACTGAATAGCTGGGAGGGAATAATTATACACTCCCTGGCGCCATACGCCACTTCTGAACATATTGCAACATACACTGGATTTCTTTTAAACTGGTTGTAACTAAACAAATCACAACCTTTTGGGGATAGGGTAATAGATAGTATGTTAAGACTATGTATAGTCTGTAAGAAGTCAGTATATTAAATTCTGTCAGAAAAGGTCATCGACTATGGGTTAATATCTGTAGTCAGTACCTTGAATAGTGCCAATATGTGTTGGCCCTTATCTTTCTCAGGGTTCAAGGCAGGAAATGAGATCTGAAACTTTAGCTGAAGGGGTATGATCCAGATTGCTAACTTCTTAGTGGAGAGAAGTTTCTGGGTTTTTTTGTTTGTTTGTTTTTTAATGATTCTGGGTATTTTCGTGTTGAGGTATATATAGGATTTTATAGTCTCTGGACTTTTGAATTCAGGGAGAGAAAGGATATGCCCTTTTCCTCTCAACCTACCCCCAACCAATTACCTTTGGAGAGGTATCAGCTGTGTTTTGCTAATGAGCATTGCCAGAGGACGTTCTGGAAGCTCACTGAACACAGAGACATAAGCGGCATAGTGGAATCAGACAACCTGTCAGTCTGTTTATATGTGTGCTGGTGTTTTCTTTGCAAGGCATGCAAACCAATTAGAGTGAGGCTCTCTTAGAACATTTCTGAGGAGGTGGTTACTTCTTTTAATGTTTGGCGTGGGCATCTGTTGTATTGGGGAGAGTGAGATCAAGAATTTTCTGATCAAGTTTGGGAGGAAAATTAGGATGAAGGTAAAAACCAAGTTTTGTTTAACAAGGATTTAGTAGAGAAAATGATCTGAGTCCCATATATCTGTACAGTTGGAAAGTTCAAAAGAATGAGGACAAACGTGTTTCCTTGACCGTGCTTTTCATTAAGTGCCTATTGTTTTGATAATTAGTTCATTACAGAGGAGAGATGGGAATAGTGACCCCTGTCCAGTCTGGCTCATGAAAAACAAATGGACTGATTTCCTTTGGGCAATATGATCAATTACCAGTAATGAAGCTGAAATGAATGATCCTGATATGCCTTTGCGCATTTTATTTTGCAAGGAAATCAGCGTCTTATGCAGCTTGAGAGACAGCTAGGACTTAATATTAACAACATAATGTTCAGCCTTCCTACTCTCGCCTCACCAAATCAAGACTTACTGTCAGATAAATTCAACTGGTGCCTTAAGGAGGAATCCGGTGAATATGGGGCAGAGACAGCAGAGTTACATTTCGAAGGTTTCCTACTATGTGAATAAGAAGTCAGTTATAGAATAGGTAACCGTCAGCAGTTTTATTTTAATTCTTTGCTGTATGGAACCTCAGGGAGGAAATGTGCTTGTATGTAGTGAAGAGTCCTTTTTTTCTAAATTGTACAATGACTGAAAATTGTGGCTATCATTACCTGTATTTGCACTTATAATAAAGTGATGGCAATGCTACTTAGAAGTTGATACTGAGGATCTATAAACATTTATTGCAAAAGCTGGTACTTAGCATCCTCATTCCAGAATTACTGCCACCACATCCTATTGACAAACTGTCAAGGGTCTCTAACAATGGATGGTACCTGGGTATTGTCATCTCATTCTTTGTTTCCTTCTGGCTGAACATGTTGGAGCTAATAACTGTAACCCTCTAATTAAGAAATGTGGGACAAATGAGATAAATTGCAATCTCACTCTAGTTTTGTGTGTCCTGTCCGTTTCCTGCTTGGACCAAAATCTACTTATAAAAAATTACGTGCTTGCTTTGTTATAGCAGTGTTGTAAATATGAAAGGTCTGTAAAGACTTAAACTCATTATTTGCTTCTAATGGTTGGAGAAAGAAAATTTAGGGGTCTTTGAACTCCTGGTCCACGTTACTGTAGGATGAGGGAGTAATACATGTATTGATTTAATACCCTTATTTATAAGAATAGCTTATTAAAATTGTGAATTTCAATATAGCAGTTCATAGTGTTTTAAAAGGGAAAGAACTGAATAACTGTCATCAGTAGACCCAGTCTGAGTCTTCATGGTTCTGTCATTTACTGGCTATGTGATCATGAGAGAGTTGTCTGACTTTTGAATATAGTCTCCAGATGTGTTCCATAAGATTTTTGTGTTAAACAAACTTTAATATCACTTCTAGCTCTAATATTCTATGCTTTAGTGATCATTAACTGTAGTCATTCATTATTATGCTCAGTAGACAATATTTATAGTCACCCGGGTACCAGGACTTTACTAATACCATCTACTAGTACTGATGAAGAAGGTTATAAATGAGTAGCAACAGACTCTGCCTTTCAGAAGCTTATAGCCTAGAGGAGAAGACAGAGAGGCAGTGTGTGGCAGATACTGGGTAAGACCCATCTGCTTGTCTACTTCTGAGATAGGTAGTTAAGGAGGCATCTCAGCCTGTGGACCTCACACATCTTTTGGGAAGACAGATGAAAAGACTTAGGGTCTGACCCTCTGGCTCTAGGATTCGTCTTGATAGAAGTTTTCAGAAAAGGCAAGGAGCTCATCCTGGGCTAAAATAGATGCCTGCCCTTTATCTTAAAAAGCAGATCGATTTTTAGAATTGACAGATATTTCGGTGTGACTCTAGATGATGCCCTTCTAAATGTCCTCCAACCTAGCTCTGAAGAGATAAGTTCAGTTTTATCAAGAGAGTGAGAGAGAGAACTGAAAAAAAGACAGCATCAGCAATGGAAGAGCTGCTACACTAGTAGAAACAGAAGGTTTCCTTTTCTGTGAGGGCTGCATTAATGAATACGGAAATGGCATGATTGGATTAATAGCTATGGAGACAATACCCCACAAATGAGATCAAGGCCAGTGAAGTGGCACGTGGTGATAGCTTCTGTGGGAGTCCTCGGGTACTATACCAGCAGAGATACAAGGAAAATTTTTAATTTCATGATCTTAAAAATGTTTTATGTGTGCCATAGCCCATTTAAGAGGGCCAAAACATCCTTTGCTCCTCTCTTTCCAAGGATTCAACTTGCCAGGCATAAAGTTTGCCACTATCCCCTATATTTTATCAGAAATAACATGCCATTAAATGTAGGACATACCATTATTTTAGGTATCATCAAAAAAGAAAAATATACCAAGTAAACTAAGGTTTTGTTATCACTTTATTTCCTATGTACTGAAAGAGCTCTTTAGAAGGCCTCTGAGTGCCAGGTAAGTTTTCTGATTCTGCTTTACTCAACTTAAAACAAAGAAGAGTCTCTAATGGTTACACAACCTCAGCTGGCAGACATCAGAGCCCAGCAATAGTGCAAAGAAATCTCCCTGGCCCTGCAGTGTGTTTGTTTGGCATACAACTCCCAAGTTTATAGTCCAGGGGTTCAGAAAGGGAAGGAGAGAAAAAAAAGGAACAGCTCTAATCTCATAGGGGAAGGATTAGGGAAGTAGTAAATTTTCAATTGCCCGAAAAGGCTACCGTGATTTCAGAGATATTAAAATGTTGGGAAAACTGCATTTTTGAATAGAGAAAATAGGATGTGTGTGTGTGGTGCAATAATTTGGAGCTTTGTAATGTCACCAGGTATTGAGTGTTGAAAGGCAACTAGGCCACAGAAAAAAATGAAAATTGATAGAACTGCTCATTCTTCTCTGTGAATGAGAGAGGGGAGAGAAAAAGAGACCAGTGATAAAGACTGACTATCTTCTCCTTTGAGGACAAGCTTCCTGGGCTGATTTTCAAACATTTGTAGAGCCTAACAGTGGTCAAGGATCTGACTTTGAGAATCATTTGGTGGTTTAAAAGACCACTGTGGTGCCTAAGAGCCATCTGGGGCTATTGAGAAAAGAGACGTAGGATCTGAGTGGTGTGGTAGATGAAGGACGTAAGTTAAAAGAATTATTATTTGTGCTTTTGTTGGAATTCATGTACTTCATAGATTTATCTCAGGTTTTCTTGGGCTGTAGAATCATGGATGATATGAGAGAAAAAGATGATAATGTATATTCCTTTCATTCCCCCCATCCGCCTTTGAGTAAAGTTTTTGTGTGCATTTAAACTAGGTTGGAATTTTTAAAAAATAGGTATTAACACACATTTTCTTTGCATAGAAATATACTTCTTCCTAGAAATTTTTAGATTTCACATTGTGGAGGCAAGCTAAGTGCCTAGAAATACTTTTCATTACTCACTGCAGCCAGGCACTGCTGGGCTGACCAATTGCAAACATCATTCCAACATGCAGGGCTTCTTAGCTTTGAAGGCTACCAAGACACATTCAGTCTTTTCTGAAAAAATAACAGAAGATGCATTCATGTGTTAAATTATTTACTTGGTAATACATTCAGAGAGAAGAAGAAAACATACAATGACATTGTTAATTGGGTGACACAAACATTTGTGATAATGAGCACACTGTGCAGAGTATCTAAGGTGGATGGTTGTGTGGTGTGGATGGAAGAATGTCAGCTGGCTTTTAGCCCATTGGCGAAAGGTTTGGACCATTTGTGTTTTTTATTTTTATAAAAATTTTATGGTGGATTTAAGAGAATTTGTTTTCCTTCAGGAAGGAAATGGTGCATGCAATATTCCATATGTAATTCTTTGAGTAAGAGATAATTGCACTGCAAATTAACCAACTATTTGCATTTAATTAGCAACAGTTTCTACTACTGTAATGTTTCTTTTAAGTGAATGTTTGGGAATGTGTTTGCCTTATTTAGTAACTTTTTGAAGATGTTGCCACACCTCAGTGCTTCTCAAAGGTTATCTAAATGTCCTACTCAGTGAAAACATTTTTCAGTTACTCAGCGTCTTAGGCTTCAGTTTCCTCATCTACCTGAGGGCTTGCACTAGGTGTTGTGTAATATTCTTACCAGCACAGACATGCAATTGCAGTTATGTATATGGTATTATAGAACATATTTTAGAATTGCAATCAGTTACGATTAAGTTTGTGTTCCTTTTAGGAAGGATGTGTGGGAATAGATTCTAAATCAAGACCTCTCAGAGCCAGGTTCTTGGACTACCTCCCTCAGACTCACCTAGGATGCTGGCTGAAAATGCAGATTTCCATGGTGCTATGGACCAAATTGTGTTCCTGCCCCCCTCCCCCATTCATATATTGAAGCCCTAATCCTCAACGTGACTGTATTTGGCAATAGGGCTTTTAGAAGGTAATTAATGTTAAGTGAGGCCATAGGGTGGGCTCCTAATCTGATAGAATGGGTGGCCATATATGAAGAGAAAGAGAGAGATCTCTTGTTCCACGTGCACCAAGGAAAGGCCATGTGAGGACGCAGCTAGGAGGGGGCCATCTGGAAGCCAGAAAGTGAGCTCTCACCAGGAAACAAATCAGTGGGCAACTTGATTTTGCACTTTCCACCTCCAGAACTGTAAGGAAGTAAATTTCTGTTGTTTAAGCCATCCAGTCTATGGTATTTCATTATAGCAGCCCGAGCTGACTACGACACTCGGTTCTACCCCAGTTTTACTGGATTCAAAACACCAGAAATGAGGTGGCTCGGGCATCTGTATTATAAAGAAGCCCCTACCCTGCACACCTGTAGGCAGCAAGTACATGGTGAGGATATAGGAGAGGAAAAATGGTGTCACAGCAGCAGGATGGCAGGGGTTGGGGAGTGAGGTATGGTGGGGAGTATTTGGTCTCAAGCTTTAAGTGTCTGAGTGTCTAAGACCCCAGGCATGGCCAGGGATCTGAAGGTTGGCTATGGTCTCTCAATAGACAGCCAATCAAATATTTAGATGGTGTATGGAAAACCCTGATGGCTTCTGGGGGAAGCCAGCCACACCCTGAGCTAACCTTGCTTGCTAGGGAATAAGACCCCAGGTGCTGCAGCCACAGACTCTGACAGATCTTTGGACATCGACTTAGCCTTCTCTTGTGCAGGGTTGTATATTCTGTGAGAGCCGTCTGGGGTAAACTTGTTAAGGAGTAAGAGATTGGATTTGATACTGCAGCTGCCTCTGAAGGTGCTTTTATGTTCCCTCCATCCAGGTTCTTGGCATTTTTATACTGTCCCTGACTCAGTCTTCTCAGACGGCGTTTTGTTCCAGACCTTGTTTCCTTCTCTATCTGTAACATCCTCCTCTTCCACAGAACTCTGGGCTTGTGTCTGTGTGCACACACTCACGCTCTCAGCACCATCACAATAGACTTGTCGGGCCACAGCCCTGAACCAGGGATTTGATAAACTAATCCTTGCAAATACATGAATGGATTTGCAGGTGGTGACTTTTCAGGTAACTTATTTACATTTTAATAGAGAGCCTCCAGGAGGCAAGGCCTCAAAACACCAAGGAGTTATTCTACTGACAAAAATTTCAGGCCCTTTCTCTCTGATTATTTTGTAGGCAGCTGTTTCATTGACTTAAGTCCAGAAACAACCTAACTCAAGTTATAAATAAAACAGAATCAAACTAGTTCTATTCAAGGTCATAAAAAGCACTGAAAGAGACCCACTATCCCCTGACCCAATCCACACGCACCTAGATACTGTCCCTTCCTTTACATGTTTATTCAAGGATCATGCTTTACCAAAATTCAGTGTCTCTCTCTCTCTCTCTTTCCCTCTCTCTGCCCCCCTGGCCCCCTTTCTTTGCCTATTTCTACTTAAACTTGTTCAGATCTCTTCCTGCTTAAGACCCAACACCTTTCTCTCCTCTCTGTGCTTTTGAGCCAAATGTTTAGAAAAATGAGTCTATAGGATCCTGTCCCTGTTTTCTCTATTACTTATTCTTTACTCTGGCTTCTGTTACAACTCTCACCCTTTACACAGCTCCAGCTAAGGTCATCGAGCACATCCGTTTCTTTAAACTTAATCAACACGTCCCAATCTTTAGACCTTGAGAGCCATAGCCCACTGCTAAATCTTCCCATGTTGTCTAGAACACCACCACCCACACAAACACCCGCAGCAATTGTGTGTCCACCACATGCAAAAGATAAAAATTCCAAATTATCACTGTAACAACTCTAAGAATATGTTCTTGATTCCCCAATCCCTTATTCCCCTGCACCCAAATATGAGGATAAGAAACTACGGGTAGGAGTGGTAGGGAAATGAAGCTAAGACAGAAGGAAGACTCTTAGCACACACACACACACACCCCGCCCATTGCCTTTGCAGATTTCCAGGTCTAAAGTAAGCTCCAACTAGGAGGCAGCAGTTTTCTTAAGGCAGGGTTTCTCAACTTCAGCACTATTGAGATTTTAAGACAGAGAATTCTTTGTTATGGGGCCTGTCCTGTGCATTGATCCCACAGCATCAGCCCTGGCATCTACTCAGTAGCTGCCAGTAGCATCCACTCTCCCCAATTGTGACAGCGAAAAATGTCTTCTGACACTGCCAAATATTCCCTGAGGGCAGAGTCCCCCTCCTCTTCCATACCTCTTTTCTAGTTGAGAACCACTATTGATGGAAATGAAGTTTGGAGTTTTAATTACTGCACTGGACAAGATATTCAAATTACTGAAATGAACTTTTCTGGTGGTGAAAGAAGATAGGAAAAGTTATGGGATCTGCCCAAACTTCACACAGTGATAGGGAAACAAAGTTTAAAAAGATCCATACAAAAAAATAGGTTTTTTTAAGGATTGCCCCCTCCTCTTGTCATCTTTTGTATACAATTATTACACTTATTTCCTTATCTAAAGGGTAAATATATATTCTAGTTTGCCCCAGATAATTTTGTCCCAGCTTAATTATTAATAGAACTGCCTTTCATTCTCAAAAGTGTCCGACTTTGGATGAAAATAACATGGTTACCTACTATTTTCTCAACTACACTAAAAGGGTCAGGAGGGAAATGAATTCTTTCTTGTGTGCTAATGTATCCCTATGGTACTGTCGTTGTGGCTAATTTTATGTGTCAACTTGACTGGGTCAAGGGATGCCCAGATTAAACATTATTTGGGGGTGTGTCTGTGAGGATGTTTCTGGATGAGATTAGCATGTGAATCTGTGGACTCAAAGTACCTTGATCTCCCCAAAGTGGATGGGCATCATCCAATCCACTGAGGACCTGAGTAGAACAAAAAAGCAGGAGGAATTTGCTTCTTTTGCTTCCTGCTTGCCTGCTGAGCTGGGACACTGATCTTCTCCCACCTGCCTTTGGACTGGGATTACACCATTGGCTCCTCTGGTTCTCAGGCTTTCAGACTCAGGCTGGAATTAGATCACCAGCTTCCCTTGGTCTCTGGCTTGCAAATGGCAGATGAGGGCACTTCTCAGCCTCCATGATTGTGTGAACCAGTTCTGCACAAAGCATCTCTTTTTGTACATATGTCCTATTGTTTCTTGTTCTCTGGAGACCCTGCCTAATACAGTCATGTAGTGGTCGATCAATAAATATTTGTCAAACCTACAGTAAAAACAAAACTCAGTTATGTTATGTAATCCATCAGTGGGATTGGCCTGGCCCCTAAGAAAATGAGGCAAGCATGTATACAGGGAGTTTCCCTCTGTCATGGTGCAGTTTAGAAGTCCTTTCTAGGAGATACTTGGGTTTTCTGGTTACATTTCAGCTAGATCACCTTGCCCAGATTCAGTGAGGAGAGTAGGCTGGTTATACACACAGTTGAATGCATTTCTCTGTCACTGCTGTACAAGCTTAATTATATTTTGAAAAGATAATCACTATTCATACTTTATTCCTTTTAGGCAGGTCAGTCCATGTGATTTTTCCCTAAGGGAAATAAATGTGTCTAGAACTTAGATTGTGAAGGGTATTTCTTATACAAGAATACAGTGCCAAAGAGATGTGCCTAAAAGAATTGTTCTAGATTAACAAATTTGTTCCCTCATCTTTACTCTGTCCTTCATCACTACTGAGCATGTACTGGCCCACCCATACCTACACACTTTCAGAAACTTTTACATACTTTACTTGTCATTTTCAAGTTCCTATTTTGGAGTTACTTGCTGAAGAAATTGACAAGAGCTCTTCATTTAAGAACAAATCAGGAATGATATGTAATATGACTGGTAAAATCCTCAACTTGGCCTTTAATAAGGACTAGATGGCATAATTGGGATGCCCTTATCATCTCTTTGAAGAAAAACTTAACGTGCTAAGATTATAGCAAACACATATCTGTACTAATACCCAGAAAAATGCCTTAACACCTCTGGAATTACGGATATGTTTCCTTCCAAAAATAATGGTAAACTTCTGGAAACATTTATGATTCAAGGAGATGGAGAGTGAAATAATATTATTTTCCTGCTCTATCTGAGAGCTTTTGATTGTGTTCATTTTGCTTGTATTAATTATAATACCTGTGAATCAGGTATTAGTAGCCTCATTGTATGTTTGAGGGAACCGTGACTCTTGAAAGTTTAGGATTTGACTCTGAGCCATTGCATCTTTCAGTATTTCATTAGGAATCTTTTGGTCAATATTACGAGGTAAAAGAACAAATACTGTAGCATATTTATTGCATTTAATGTGGGGAAATACTTTTGAAAATTCTTGGACAAATTAATTAACCACACCAAGCCTCTATATTTTTAATGTTTTTAATCTACAAAGGGAAGACAGTAAGAGTAACTACCCTTATAGGACTGTTAAGAGACTAATATTAAATAGTGTATTTACAGAACTTAACAAAGTCTGCATGCAGCGAGGGTTCAGCAACTTTTTATTAAGAACAGAGAAGGAATGCACTTGATACACCAGTAAATTATTTTTAATATATATAAGAAATAAATTAGGGAAATTAATAGTTCTTTAAAAATTATTTGCTTTTGTGTCATAGTTAGGTATTTAACAAAAATCTGTTACTTTTGCAGCAATACGCTAGACATCATGGAGACTGTAGAGAGGCATCTTGTCTGCTGTTGAACCCCTTGTGTCCTGGTTATGAAGATAAAACATATACATAAGTTAGAGAACACTGAGTTGTGAGACTGCACCTGGAAGAGCAACAGGAGTTTGGTAGAGGGAGCAATTATGGACCCCAAACAGATGGGGTTGATGTTGTGAGCTGGCTCCTTAAGAAGTGTAGTCTAGGGCTTCCCTGCTGG